>NW_027489516.1:7500-17500 GCF_050948215.1 Halictus rubicundus
AATTACCACAGTTATCCAAGTAAATGTGGGTACGATCTAAGAAACCATAACTGATTTAATGAGCCATTCGCGGTTTCACCTTAATGCGGCATGTACTGAGACATGCATGGCTTAATCTTTGAGACAAGCATATGACTACTGGCAGGATCAACCAGGGAGCTTCGACAATTTTTCGAATGTCTTCGCCGCCAGCTCTCTTCGAGACAGGTCGACGACACTTTTTCTTCCAATCATATATATATTTTATACTCGTGCAAATTCTCAGAGAACCTTTTGCACGAGATACATATATCTTCTCTTCTCTATAAATATTCAACCTCGAACAAATTCCTTTTCAAATATACCTCCTCCTCCTCTGCGTTCTCGGTTTCTCAATTTTATACGTATATCTTGAACAAGACTTTCTTATAAATATCTTATCTTGTTCAGATATTTTACTTGTTTCAACTTTCTTATAAATATCTTATTGAAACAAGTTTCATACATTCGTTTCATATAATAACATGGTTTGCCTAATCGTGGAGGCGCGTATAGTTCCAAACATGGATCGCGGAAGCACGTAACCACTGCGCTGGACAAAATCGACACAAGTGCCGAGGAAGCGCGGACAGGACGCATGCTGGACTGCGAGAAACCGTGTTCTTCTGCTCGCGCTGGGCATAAACGAAATAGGACACCTCTATTATTTAACGAATTTTTCTCTTTATTCTGTCTTTAAAAGACAGAATTTTTTTTCTCTTTAACTCTATTTTCTCTTTTTCATACCTTAGTCGCTCGGACATAAGAGTTGATGCTCAGTTAGTACGAGTAAACACAAAAGTGAATACAAGTCACCAACCTCCACTAAGGGAAGGCTCGCCACATAAGGGCCATTCGGTCTAGGACACCGACCCGTGGCAATGCTGTGTAGAGAATAATTCGATACGAAGCACGGTACGAAACAGTCAAGACCGAAGTCTCGAGGCGCCCATGACTGCTTCTCGACCGAGATCGTAGAATAGCCACAGACGCGCGCTGCACCGACCGACTCGACCGAACCGTCGACTCTCTTATAGATACCGAACGGCCGGCCGGGACGCCGGCGCCGCGCGGTCAATAGCACGCGCGCTTATGGCCGCAAACCGCCGCGGCAACAGACCTCCCGGCGGGGCTGTTGGAACTTAGAGCGAAAAAAGTATAAAAATTTTTTTCACAAAATATAATAAATTTTAACATTTCTATATTATTTTACACAAAATAACCAACTTTTCATAATTCACCGAACTTTGAAAATTTTTCTAAGTCCCACAAATAAGAGGAAAATTTTTAAGTATCGGTCCTAGACGATTTTCGACGTGATATCACTGTAATATAGACGATTTCTAGCAATATATATCATAACACCAAACTCGCTACAATTATTATTTATCGAGTTATTAGCAAATAATGGACGGATGTGCTACTCCGTCGACAAAACTCTGGAAATTTTTCTAAGTCCCACCGCTAAGAGGAAACTTTTTCCGTATCGGTCCTAGACGATTTTCGACGTGATATCACTGTAATATAGACGGTTTCTAACAATATATATCATAACACCAAACTCGCTACAATTATTATTTATCGAGTTATTAGCAAATAATGGACGGATGTGCTACTCCGTCGGACGTTCGACGAAAATTTTTCTAAGTCCCACCGCCAAGAGGAAACTTTTTCCCTATCGGTCCTAGACGATTTTCGACGTGATATCACTGTAATATAGACGGTTTCTAACAATATATATCATAACACCAAACTCGCTACAATTATTATTCATCGAGTTATTAGCAAATAATGGACGGATGTGCTACTCCGTCGACAAAACTCTGGAAATTTTTCTAAGTCCCACCGCTAAGAGGAAACTTTTTCCGTATCGGTCCTAGACGATTTTCGACGTGATATCACTGTAATATAGACGGTTTCTAACAATATATATCATAACACCAAACTCGCTACAATTATTATTTATCGAGTTATTAGCAAATAATGGACGGATGTGCTACTCCGTCGGACGTTCGACGAAAATTTTTCTAAGTCCCACCGCCAAGAGGAAACTTTTTCCCTATCGGTCCTAGACGATTTTCGACGTGATATCACTGTAATATAGACGGTTTCTAACAATATATATCATAACACCAAACTCGCTACAATTATTATTCTTCGAGTTATTAGCAAATAATGGACGGATGTGCTACTCCGTCGGACGTTCGACGAAAATTTTTCTAAGTCCCACCGCCAAGAGGAAACTTTTTCCCTATCGGTCCTAGACGATTTTCGACGTGATATCACTGTAATATAGACGGTTTCTAACAATATATATCATAACACCAAACTCGCTACAATTATTATTCATCGAGTTATTAGCAAATAATGGACGGATGTGCTACTCCGTCGACAAAACTCTGGAAATTTTTCTAAGTCCCACCGCTAAGAGGAAACTTTTTCCGTATCGGTCCTAGACGATTTTCGACGTGATATCACTGTAATATAGACGGTTTCTAACAATATATATCATAACACCAAACTCGCTACAATTATTATTTATCGAGTTATTAGCAAATAATGGACGGATGTGCTACTCCGTCGGACGTTCGACGAAAATTTTTCTAAGTCCCACCGCCAAGAGGAAACTTTTTCCCTATCGGTCCTAGACGATTTTCGACGTGATATCACTGTAATATAGACGGTTTCTAACAATATATATCATAACACCAAACTCGCTACAATTATTATTTATCGAGTTATTAGCAAATAATGGACGGATGTGCTACTCCGTCGACAAAACTCTGGAAATTTTTCTAAGTCCCACCGCCAAGAGGAAACTTTTTCCGTATCGGTCCTAGACGATTTTCGACGTGATATCACTGTAATATAGACGGTTTCTAACAATATATATCATAACACCAAACTCGCTACAATTATTATTTATCGAGTTATTAGCAAATAATGGACGGATGTGCTACTCCGTCGGACGTTCGACGAAAATTTTTCTAAGTCCCACCGCCAAGAGGAAACTTTTTCCGTATCGGTCCTAGACGATTTTCGACGTGATATCACTGTAATATAGACGGTTTCTAACAATATATATCATAACACCAAACTCGCTACAATTATTATTTATCGAGTTATTAGCAAATAATGGACGGATGTGCTACTCCGTCGGACGTTCGACGAAAATTTTTCTAAGTCCCACCGCCAAGAGGAAACTTTTTCCCTATCGGTCCTAGACGATTTTCGACGTGATATCACTGTAATATAGACGGTTTCTAACAATATATATCATAACACCAAACTCGCTACAATTATTATTTATCGAGTTATTAGCAAATAATGGACGGATGTGCTACTCCGTCGACAAAACTCTGGAAATTTTTCTAAGTCCCACCGCTAAGAGGAAACTTTTTCCGTATCGGTCCTAGACGATTTTCGACGTGATATCACTGTAATATAGACGGTTTCTAACAATATATATCATAACACCAAACTCGCTACAATTATTATTTATCGAGTTATTAGCAAATAATGGACGGATGTGCTACTCCGTCGGACGTTCGACGAAAATTTTTCTAAGTCCCACCGCTAAGAGGAAACTTTTTCCGTATCGGTCCTAGACGATTTTCGACGTGATATCACTGTAATATAGACGGTTTCTAACAATATATATCATAACACCAAACTCGCTACAATTATTATTTATCGAGTTATTAGCAAATAATGGACGGATGTGCTACTCCGTCGGACGTTCGACGAAAATTTTTCTAAGTCCCACCGCCAAGAGGAAACTTTTTCCCTATCGGTCCTAGACGATTTTCGACGTGATATCACTGTAATATAGACGGTTTCTAACAATATATATCATAACACCAAACTCGCTACAATTATTATTTATCGAGTTATTAGCAAATAATGGACGGATGTGCTACTCCGTCGACAAAACTCTGGAAATTTTTCTAAGTCCCACCGCCAAGAGGAAACTTTTTCCGTATCGGTCCTAGACGATTTTCGACGTGATATCACTGTAATATAGACGGTTTCTAACAATATATATCATAACACCAAACTCGCTACAATTATTATTTATCGAGTTATTAGCAAATAATGGACGGATGTGCTACTCCGTCGGACGTTCGACGAAAATTTTTCTAAGTCCCACCGCTAAGAGGAAACTTTTTCCGTATCGGTCCTAGACGATTTTCGACGTGATATCACTGTAATATAGACGGTTTCTAACAATATGTATCATAACACCAAACTCGCTACAATTATTATTTATCGAGTTATTAGCAAATAATGGACGGATGTGCTACTCCGTCGACAAAACTCTGGAAATTTTTCTAAGTCCCACCGCTAAGAGGAAACTTTTTCCGTATCGGTCCTAGACGATTTTCGACGTGATATCACTGTAATATAGACGGTTTCTAACAATATATATCATAACACCAAACTCGCTACAATTATTATTTATCGAGTTATTAGCAAATAATGGACGGATGTGCTACTCCGTCGGACGTTCGACGAAAATTTTTCTAAGTCCCACCGCCAAGAGGAAACTTTTTCCCTATCGGTCCTAGACGATTTTCGACGTGATATCACTGTAATATAGACGGTTTCTAACAATATATATCATAACACCAAACTCGCTACAATTATTATTTATCGAGTTATTAGCAAATAATGGACGGATGTGCTACTCCGTCGACAAAACTCTGGAAATTTTTCTAAGTCCCACCGCCAAGAGGAAACTTTTTCCCTATCGGTCCTAGACGATTTTCGACGTGATATCACTGTAATATAGACGGTTTCTAACAATATATATCATAACACCAAACTCGCTACAATTATTATTTATCGAGTTATTAGCAAATAATGGACGGATGTGCTACTCCGTCGACAAAACTCTGGAAATTTTTCTAAGTCCCACCGCTAAGAGGAAACTTTTTCCGTATCGGTCCTAGACGATTTTCGACGTGATATCACTGTAATATAGACGGTTTCTAACAATATATATCATAACACCAAACTCGCTACAATTATTATTTATCGAGTTATTAGCAAATAATGGACGGATGTGCTACTCCGTCGGACGTTCGACGAAAATTTTTCTAAGTCCCACCGCCAAGAGGAAACTTTTTCCCTATCGGTCCTAGACGATTTTCGACGTGATATCACTGTAATATAGACGGTTTCTAACAATATATATCATAACACCAAACTCGCTACAATTATTATTCATCGAGTTATTAGCAAATAATGGACGGATGTGCTACTCCGTCGACAAAACTCTGGAAATTTTTCTAAGTCCCACCGCTAAGAGGAAACTTTTTCCGTATCGGTCCTAGACGATTTTCGACGTGATATCACTGTAATATAGACGGTTTCTAACAATATATATCATAACACCAAACTCGCTACAATTATTATTTATCGAGTTATTAGCAAATAATGGACGGATGTGCTACTCCGTCGGACGTTCGACGAAAATTTTTCTAAGTCCCACCGCCAAGAGGAAACTTTTTCCCTATCGGTCCTAGACGATTTTCGACGTGATATCACTGTAATATAGACGGTTTCTAACAATATATATCATAACACCAAACTCGCTACAATTATTATTCTTCGAGTTATTAGCAAATAATGGACGGATGTGCTACTCCGTCGGACGTTCGACGAAAATTTTTCTAAGTCCCACCGCCAAGAGGAAACTTTTTCCCTATCGGTCCTAGACGATTTTCGACGTGATATCACTGTAATATAGACGGTTTCTAACAATATATATCATAACACCAAACTCGCTACAATTATTATTCATCGAGTTATTAGCAAATAATGGACGGATGTGCTACTCCGTCGACAAAACTCTGGAAATTTTTCTAAGTCCCACCGCTAAGAGGAAACTTTTTCCGTATCGGTCCTAGACGATTTTCGACGTGATATCACTGTAATATAGACGGTTTCTAACAATATATATCATAACACCAAACTCGCTACAATTATTATTTATCGAGTTATTAGCAAATAATGGACGGATGTGCTACTCCGTCGGACGTTCGACGAAAATTTTTCTAAGTCCCACCGCCAAGAGGAAACTTTTTCCCTATCGGTCCTAGACGATTTTCGACGTGATATCACTGTAATATAGACGGTTTCTAACAATATATATCATAACACCAAACTCGCTACAATTATTATTTATCGAGTTATTAGCAAATAATGGACGGATGTGCTACTCCGTCGACAAAACTCTGGAAATTTTTCTAAGTCCCACCGCCAAGAGGAAACTTTTTCCCTATCGGTCCTAGACGATTTTCGACGTGATATCACTGTAATATAGACGGTTTCTAACAATATATATCATAACACCAAATTCGCTACAATTATTATTTATCGAGTTATTAGCAAATAATGGACGGATGTGCTACTCCGTCGACAAAACTCTGGAAATTTTTCTAAGTCCCACCGCTAAGAGGAAACTTTTTCCGTATCGGTCCTAGACGATTTTCGACGTGATATCACTGTAATATAGACGGTTTCTAACAATATATATCATAACACCAAACTCGCTACAATTATTATTTATCGAGTTATTAGCAAATAATGGACGGATGTGCTACTCCGTCGGACGTTCGACGAAAATTTTTCTAAGTCCCACCGCCAAGAGGAAACTTTTTCCGTATCGGTCCTAGACGATTTTCGACGTGATATCACTGTAATATAGACGGTTTCTAACAATATATATCATAACACCAAACTCGCTACAATTATTATTTATCGAGTTATTAGCAAATAATGGACGGATGTGCTACTCCGTCGGACGTTCGACGAAAATTTTTCTAAGTCCCACCGCCAAGAGGAAACTTTTTCCCTATCGGTCCTAGACGATTTTCGACGTGATATCACTGTAATATAGACGGTTTCTAACAATATATATCATAACACCAAACTCGCTACAATTATTATTTATCGAGTTATTAGCAAATAATGGACGGATGTGCTACTCCGTCGACAAAACTCTGGAAATTTTTCTAAGTCCCACCGCCAAGAGGAAACTTTTTCCCTATCGGTCCTAGACGATTTTCGACGTGATATCACTGTAATATAGACGGTTTCTAACAATATATATCATAACACCAAACTCGCTACAATTATTATTTATCGAGTTATTAGCAAATAATGGACGGATGTGCTACTCCGTCGGACGTTCGACGAAAATTTTTCTAAGTCCCACCGCCAAGAGGAAACTTTTTCCCTATCGGTCCTAGACGATTTTCGACGTGATATCACTGTAATATAGACGGTTTCTAACAATATATATCATAACACCAAACTCGCTACAATTATTATTTATCGAGTTATTAGCAAATAATGGACGGATGTGCTACTCCGTCGGACGTTCGACGAAAATTTTTCTAAGTCCCACCGCCAAGAGGAAACTTTTTCCGTATCGGTCCTAGACGATTTTCGACGTGATATCACTGTAATATAGACGGTTTCTAACAATATATATCATAACACCAAACTCGCTACAATTATTATTTATCGAGTTATTAGCAAATAATGGACGGATGTGCTACTCCGTCGGACGTTCGACGAAAATTTTTCTAAGTCCCACCGCCAAGAGGAAACTTTTTCCCTATCGGTCCTAGACGATTTTCGACGTGATATCACTGTAATATAGACGGTTTCTAACAATATGTATCATAACACCAAACTCGCTACAATTATTATTTATCGAGTTATTAGCAAATAATGGACGGATGTGCTACTCCGTCGACAAAACTCTGGAAATTTTTCTAAGTCCCACCGCTAAGAGGAAACTTTTTCCGTATCGGTCCTAGACGATTTTCGACGTGATATCACTGTAATATAGACGGTTTCTAACAATATATATCATAACACCAAACTCGCTACAATTATTATTTATCGAGTTATTAGCAAATAATGGACGGATGTGCTACTCCGTCGGACGTTCGACGAAAATTTTTCTAAGTCCCACCGCCAAGAGGAAACTTTTTCCGTATCGGTCCTAGACGATTTTCGACGTGATATCACTGTAATATAGACGGTTTCTAACAATATATATCATAACACCAAACTCGCTACAATTATTATTTATCGAGTTATTAGCAAATAATGGACGGATGTGCTACTCCGTCGGACGTTCGACGAAAATTTTTCTAAGTCCCACCGCCAAGAGGAAACTTTTTCCCTATCGGTCCTAGACGATTTTCGACGTGATATCACTGTAATATAGACGGTTTCTAACAATATATATCATAACACCAAACTCGCTACAATTATTATTTATCGAGTTATTAGCAAATAATGGACGGATGTGCTACTCCGTCGACAAAACTCTGGAAATTTTTCTAAGTCCCACCGCCAAGAGGAAACTTTTTCCCTATCGGTCCTAGACGATTTTCGACGTGATATCACTGTAATATAGACGGTTTCTAACAATATATATCATAACACCAAACTCGCTACAATTATTATTTATCGAGTTATTAGCAAATAATGGACGGATGTGCTACTCCGTCGGACGTTCGACGAAAATTTTTCTAAGTCCCACCGCCAAGAGGAAACTTTTTCCCTATCGGTCCTAGACGATTTTCGACGTGATATCACTGTAATATAGACGGTTTCTAACAATATATATCATAACACCAAACTCGCTACAATTATTATTTATCGAGTTATTAGCAAATAATGGACGGATGTGCTACTCCGTCGGACGTTCGACGAAAATTTTTCTAAGTCCCACCGCCAAGAGGAAACTTTTTCCGTATCGGTCCTAGACGATTTTCGACGTGATATCACTGTAATATAGACGGTTTCTAACAATATATATCATAACACCAAACTCGCTACAATTATTATTTATCGAGTTATTAGCAAATAATGGACGGATGTGCTACTCCGTCGGACGTTCGACGAAAATTTTTCTAAGTCCCACCGCTAAGAGGAAACTTTTTCCGTATCGGTCCTAGACGATTTTCGACGTGATATCACTGTAATATAGACGGTTTCTAACAATATGTATCATAACACCAAACTCGCTACAATTATTATTTATCGAGTTATTAGCAAATAATGGACGGATGTGCTACTCCGTCGACAAAACTCTGGAAATTTTTCTAAGTCCCACCGCCAAGAGGAAACTTTTTCCCTATCGGTCCTAGACGATTTTCGACGTGATATCACTGTAATATAGACGGTTTCTAACAATATATATCATAACACCAAACTCGCTACAATTATTATTTATCGAGTTATTAGCAAATAATGGACGGATGTGCTACTCCGTCGACAAAACTCTGGAAATTTTTCTAAGTCCCACCGCTAAGAGGAAACTTTTTCCGTATCGGTCCTAGACGATTTTCGACGTGATATCACTGTAATATAGACGGTTTCTAACAATATATATCATAACACCAAACTCGCTACAATTATTATTTATCGAGTTATTAGCAAATAATGGACGGATGTGCTACTCCGTCGGACGTTCGACGAAAATTTTTCTAAGTCCCACCGCCAAGAGGAAACTTTTTCCCTATCGGTCCTAGACGATTTTCGACGTGATATCACTGTAATATAGACGGTTTCTAACAATATATATCATAACACCAAACTCGCTACAATTATTATTCATCGAGTTATTAGCAAATAATGGACGGATGTGCTACTCCGTCGACAAAACTCTGGAAATTTTTCTAAGTCCCACCGCTAAGAGGAAACTTTTTCCGTATCGGTCCTAGACGATTTTCGACGTGATATCACTGTAATATAGACGGTTTCTAACAATATATATCATAACACCAAACTCGCTACAATTATTATTTATCGAGTTATTAGCAAATAATGGACGGATGTGCTACTCCGTCGGACGTTCGACGAAAATTTTTCTAAGTCCCACCGCCAAGAGGAAACTTTTTCCGTATCGGTCCTAGACGATTTTCGACGTGATATCACTGTAATATAGACGGTT
>NW_027489516.1:22500-25000 GCF_050948215.1 Halictus rubicundus
ATATCCATTTTCTCTCTTAGGTCTCTGTTGCTAAGGACTTGCTCAAGGTCCTTAGCAGATTCTGTCTCTATTAGAATACCGGAGTTCCCGAGTTTCCTCAGGTTCCGGATTCGTATCTTCTGTTCTGTCGGATTGATACAATCCGACAGTACTCTCTTTGTTTCCTCGCTGCTTTTGATTTGACTACCCTTTACAGGGTAGATGGCAGCTGCTGGTTTAGACTCCTTTACGGCAGTCTTCTTGGCCACTAGTCTGGTTGACTTATTAGCTTTTATTATATCTGAATAGAGCAGCGGTTTGGAGGGTTGAACCTCTTGGCCGCGACTCTTCTCAGCCATAAGACTATCAAGCTTGGCCGATAGTTCGTTTAGCTTTTTCTCGACAGATTGCTCTTCCTGTCGTTCTTGCTTTTCATTTAGTTTTACTTTGAGATCTTTGATCTCATTTATTAGTTCCATGCGGAACCTACATCCTTCCATAGATTCTTCCTCTTGCTCCTTGATCATAGTGTCAAGGAGCTCTTCACCTTCCCTTAGTTTGGATTGGTCAAGTCCAAGGGATCTAAGAAACCTTCTTAGTTTCTTTGAGGTGCTCAACACCTCAGTTAGCACTAGGCCCTCTGGTCTCGGAGGCAGCTCGACTTCGTCGTCGCTGTCGAGAATTTCATTTTCGGATTCTTTGATCCATTTTGCCTTGTGCGACTCGTCACACGAGTCGCTAGAGGTTGCCAGATCCTTGATCCTCTTTTTTCCCTTCATCTTCGCAAGAAGTGTCTTCAGGTCGATCTCGTCGGAGCTTAGTTCCGACTGAGAATCGCCTGAGTCTATAATGTCCTCCCAGGCACTAGCATCGTCCCTGTGTACCTGGGTCTTTTCCTTTTCCGCCATCTCCTTCCCTCCTCCTTTCCTTCCCTTCTTTCCTTCTTCCTTCTTTCTGTTTTTGTTTTTAGTTGTAAGTTTGTTCATGATTGTTCCCACGAGTAGGGACGAAGAACGGTCGCTCCCCGGGTGACGCCCTTTCCGGGGAGAAGGCTTTTTTACGCTCAGGTTTCGCCTGGTATCCTGAGGTTTGCGCTAATGGTCGATGGACCCACCGACCGCCCGTGTAAACACGGGACCTCTTTCGCCGCGTTCTCAGCTTAGAGGTTAAGGGTTTGTTCAAGGGGTTCGCCTCCCCGTTAGGCCGACCGGTTAAGGTAAGCCCCCCGTTTCTCCCGTTCTGCAACATACCACCGGATGTATCCGGTGGGTCGTCGCGGCAGAGGGGAGTCTTCCGGGTGAGAGCCGCGGTTATCGCGAGCGATAACACACGCATGGGCTCCCTGAGAGCCGCGGTCATCGCAAGCGATGACTCCGCAAGAACTCTCTTTGTGAGAGAGCCGCGGTTGTCGCAGAGCGACAACTCACGCAGAGCTCCCTGAGAGCAGCGGTCTTCGCGGTGCGACAACTCCGCAAGAACTCTCTTTACGAGAGCCGCGGTTGTCGCGGAGCGAAGACTCACGCATGAACTCTCTTTACCAGAGCCCCGTTAGTCACCCGGATGGTGTCCAGGTCCTACCACGTGGAGGAGGGGTTGGTGCGACGGGGTTTTACCATGATATTAGTCCCTGACGCTTATAAGACCCAGTAGATAGGGACAGAGGGAATCTCGTTAATCCATTCATGCGCGTCACTAATTAGATGACGAGGCATTTGGCTACCTTAAGAGAGTCATAGTTACTCCCGCCGTTTACCCGCGCTTTTTTGAATTTCTTCACGTTGACATTCAGAGCACTGGGCAGAAATCACATTGCGTCAACACCCGTGGGGGCCATCGCAATGCTTTGTTTTAATTAGACAGTCGGATTCCCCTAGTCCGTGCCAGTTCTGAGCTGAGCGTTGAATGGCGGCCGAAGAGGACGACCGTTCAAGACGGAAGCCTCGCAGCAAGGAAGATCCGCGGGAGGCCAAGGCACGGGACCGAGCTCGGATTCGCAATAATGTGTTCACCTCGCCCAGGCCCGGCACGTCAGCCAGACCCGCTTCCCGACCAAGCCCGACACGCCCCGCTCCTCAGAGCCAATCCTTATTCCGAAGTTACGGATCCAATTTGCCGACTTCCCTTACCTACATTAATCTATCGACTAGAGGCTCTTTACCTTGGAGACCTGCTGCGGATATGGGTACGAACCGGCGCGACACCTCCACGTGGCCCTCTCCTGGATTTTCAAGGTCCGAGGGGAAGATCCGGACACCGCCGCAACTGCGGTGCTCTTCGCGTTCCAAACCCTATCTCCCTGCTAGAGGTTTCCAGGGAACTCGAACGCTTATACAGAAAAGAAAACTCTCCCCGGATCTCCCGACGGCGTCTCCAGGTCATTTTGGGTTACCCCGACGAACACTCTTACGAGGGCCCGAATGGTATGCGGTTCCGCTGCCGGGTTCCGGAATAGAAACCGGATTCCCTTTCGCCCGATGGGTGTGTGTTTTGTGTTTGTACATTTGCTCTTAGGACACCTCAT
>NW_027489516.1:32500-37912 GCF_050948215.1 Halictus rubicundus
GTTCTCGGTTTCTCAATTTTATACGTATATCTTGAACAAGACTTTCTTATAAATATCTTATCTTGTTCAGATATTTTACTTGTTTCAACTTTCTTATAAATATCTTATTGAAACAAGTTTCATACATTCGTTTCATATAATAACATGGTTTGCCTAATCGTGGAGGCGCGTATAGTTCCAAACATGGATCGCGGAAGCACGTAACCACTGCGCTGGACAAAATCGACACAAGTGCCGAGGAAGCGCGGACAGGACGCATGCTGGACTGCGAGAAACCGTGTTCTTCTGCTCGCGCTGGGCATAAACGAAATAGGACACCTCTATTATTTAACGAATTTTTCTCTTTATTCTGTCTTTAAAAGACAGAATTTTTTTTCTCTTTAACTCTATTTTCTCTTTTTCATACCTTAGTCGCTCGGACATAAGAGTTGATGCTCAGTTAGTACGAGTAAACACAAAAGTGAATACAAGTCACCAACCTCCACTAAGGGAAGGCTCGCCACATAAGGGCCATTCGGTCTAGGACACCGACCCGTGGCAATGCTGTGTAGAGAATAATTCGATACGAAGCACGGTACGAAACAGTCAAGACCGAAGTCTCGAGGCGCCCATGACTGCTTCTCGACCGAGATCGTAGAATAGCCACAGACGCGCGCTGCACCGACCGACTCGACCGAACCGTCGACTCTCTTATAGATACCGAACGGCCGGCCGGGACGCCGGCGCCGCGCGGTCAATAGCACGCGCGCTTATGGCCGCAAACCGCCGCGGCAACAGACCTCCCGGCGGGGCTGTTGGAACTTAGAGCGAAAAAAGTATAAAAATTTTTTTCACAAAATATAATAAATTTTAACATTTCTATATTATTTTACACAAAATAACCAACTTTTCATAATTCACCGAACTTTGAAAATTTTTCTAAGTCCCACAAATAAGAGGAAAATTTTTAAGTATCGGTCCTAGACGATTTTCGACGTGATATCACTGTAATATAGACGATTTCTAGCAATATATATCATAACACCAAACTCGCTACAATTATTATTTATCGAGTTATTAGCAAATAATGGACGGATGTGCTACTCCGTCGACAAAACTCTGGAAATTTTTCTAAGTCCCACCGCTAAGAGGAAACTTTTTCCGTATCGGTCCTAGACGATTTTCGACGTGATATCACTGTAATATAGACGGTTTCTAACAATATATATCATAACACCAAACTCGCTACAATTATTATTTATCGAGTTATTAGCAAATAATGGACGGATGTGCTACTCCGTCGGACGTTCGACGAAAATTTTTCTAAGTCCCACCGCCAAGAGGAAACTTTTTCCCTATCGGTCCTAGACGATTTTCGACGTGATATCACTGTAATATAGACGGTTTCTAACAATATATATCATAACACCAAACTCGCTACAATTATTATTCATCGAGTTATTAGCAAATAATGGACGGATGTGCTACTCCGTCGACAAAACTCTGGAAATTTTTCTAAGTCCCACCGCTAAGAGGAAACTTTTTCCGTATCGGTCCTAGACGATTTTCGACGTGATATCACTGTAATATAGACGGTTTCTAACAATATATATCATAACACCAAACTCGCTACAATTATTATTTATCGAGTTATTAGCAAATAATGGACGGATGTGCTACTCCGTCGGACGTTCGACGAAAATTTTTCTAAGTCCCACCGCCAAGAGGAAACTTTTTCCCTATCGGTCCTAGACGATTTTCGACGTGATATCACTGTAATATAGACGGTTTCTAACAATATATATCATAACACCAAACTCGCTACAATTATTATTCTTCGAGTTATTAGCAAATAATGGACGGATGTGCTACTCCGTCGGACGTTCGACGAAAATTTTTCTAAGTCCCACCGCCAAGAGGAAACTTTTTCCCTATCGGTCCTAGACGATTTTCGACGTGATATCACTGTAATATAGACGGTTTCTAACAATATATATCATAACACCAAACTCGCTACAATTATTATTCATCGAGTTATTAGCAAATAATGGACGGATGTGCTACTCCGTCGACAAAACTCTGGAAATTTTTCTAAGTCCCACCGCTAAGAGGAAACTTTTTCCGTATCGGTCCTAGACGATTTTCGACGTGATATCACTGTAATATAGACGGTTTCTAACAATATATATCATAACACCAAACTCGCTACAATTATTATTTATCGAGTTATTAGCAAATAATGGACGGATGTGCTACTCCGTCGGACGTTCGACGAAAATTTTTCTAAGTCCCACCGCCAAGAGGAAACTTTTTCCCTATCGGTCCTAGACGATTTTCGACGTGATATCACTGTAATATAGACGGTTTCTAACAATATATATCATAACACCAAACTCGCTACAATTATTATTTATCGAGTTATTAGCAAATAATGGACGGATGTGCTACTCCGTCGACAAAACTCTGGAAATTTTTCTAAGTCCCACCGCCAAGAGGAAACTTTTTCCGTATCGGTCCTAGACGATTTTCGACGTGATATCACTGTAATATAGACGGTTTCTAACAATATATATCATAACACCAAACTCGCTACAATTATTATTTATCGAGTTATTAGCAAATAATGGACGGATGTGCTACTCCGTCGGACGTTCGACGAAAATTTTTCTAAGTCCCACCGCCAAGAGGAAACTTTTTCCGTATCGGTCCTAGACGATTTTCGACGTGATATCACTGTAATATAGACGGTTTCTAACAATATATATCATAACACCAAACTCGCTACAATTATTATTTATCGAGTTATTAGCAAATAATGGACGGATGTGCTACTCCGTCGGACGTTCGACGAAAATTTTTCTAAGTCCCACCGCCAAGAGGAAACTTTTTCCCTATCGGTCCTAGACGATTTTCGACGTGATATCACTGTAATATAGACGGTTTCTAACAATATATATCATAACACCAAACTCGCTACAATTATTATTTATCGAGTTATTAGCAAATAATGGACGGATGTGCTACTCCGTCGACAAAACTCTGGAAATTTTTCTAAGTCCCACCGCCAAGAGGAAACTTTTTCCGTATCGGTCCTAGACGATTTTCGACGTGATATCACTGTAATATAGACGGTTTCTAACAATATATATCATAACACCAAACTCGCTACAATTATTATTTATCGAGTTATTAGCAAATAATGGACGGATGTGCTACTCCGTCGACAAAACTCTGGAAATTTTTCTAAGTCCCACCGCCAAGAGGAAACTTTTTCCCTATCGGTCCTAGACGATTTTCGACGTGATATCACTGTAATATAGACGGTTTCTAACAATATATATCATAACACCAAACTCGCTACAATTATTATTTATCGAGTTATTAGCAAATAATGGACGGATGTGCTACTCCGTCGACAAAACTCTGGAAATTTTTCTAAGTCCCACCGCTAAGAGGAAACTTTTTCCGTATCGGTCCTAGACGATTTTCGACGTGATATCACTGTAATATAGACGGTTTCTAACAATATATATCATAACACCAAACTCGCTACAATTATTATTTATCGAGTTATTAGCAAATAATGGACGGATGTGCTACTCCGTCGACAAAACTCTGGAAATTTTTCTAAGTCCCACCGCCAAGAGGAAACTTTTTCCCTATCGGTCCTAGACGATTTTCGACGTGATATCACTGTAATATAGACGGTTTCTAACAATATATATCATAACACCAAACTCGCTACAATTATTATTTATCGAGTTATTAGCAAATAATGGACGGATGTGCTACTCCGTCGGACGTTCGACGAAAATTTTTCTAAGTCCCACCGCCAAGAGGAAACTTTTTCCCTATCGGTCCTAGACGATTTTCGACGTGATATCACTGTAATATAGACGGTTTCTAACAATATATATCATAACACCAAACTCGCTACAATTATTATTTATCGAGTTATTAGCAAATAATGGACGGATGTGCTACTCCGTCGGACGTTCGACGAAAATTTTTCTAAGTCCCACCGCCAAGAGGAAACTTTTTCCGTATCGGTCCTAGACGATTTTCGACGTGATATCACTGTAATATAGACGGTTTCTAACAATATATATCATAACACCAAACTCGCTACAATTATTATTTATCGAGTTATTAGCAAATAATGGACGGATGTGCTACTCCGTCGGACGTTCGACGAAAATTTTTCTAAGTCCCACCGCCAAGAGGAAACTTTTTCCCTATCGGTCCTAGACGATTTTCGACGTGATATCACTGTAATATAGACGGTTTCTAACAATATATATCATAACACCAAACTCGCTACAATTATTATTTATCGAGTTATTAGCAAATAATGGACGGATGTGCTACTCCGTCGACAAAACTCTGGAAATTTTTCTAAGTCCCACCGCCAAGAGGAAACTTTTTCCCTATCGGTCCTAGACGATTTTCGACGTGATATCACTGTAATATAGACGGTTTCTAACAATATATATCATAACACCAAACTCGCTACAATTATTATTTATCGAGTTATTAGCAAATAATGGACGGATGTGCTACTCCGTCGACAAAACTCTGGAAATTTTTCTAAGTCCCACCGCCAAGAGGAAACTTTTTCCGTATCGGTCCTAGACGATTTTCGACGTGATATCACTGTAATATAGACGGTTTCTAACAATATATATCATAACACCAAACTCGCTACAATTATTATTTATCGAGTTATTAGCAAATAATGGACGGATGTGCTACTCCGTCGGACGTTCGACGAAAATTTTTCTAAGTCCCACCGCCAAGAGGAAACTTTTTCCCTATCGGTCCTAGACGATTTTCGACGTGATATCACTGTAATATAGACGGTTTCTAACAATATATATCATAACACCAAACTCGCTACAATTATTATTTATCGAGTTATTAGCAAATAATGGACTTGAGTAGGGTGACACCCGGCCGTACTACATTCTGTTCTACAAATTGCACGGGTAAACGGCGGTTGGAAATGATGCTCCGTATTGTTAGTTAGTGTATCCCCGAAGGTCTATGCGTACCGCAGCGTTGGATTGACGAGATTCCTTCTGTCTCTATCTTTTTTTTTCTCTACGATAGCATGTATCGCGATGACAAACGACTAGGAAGCGTGTTTACCGAGTTATTAGCGATCCGAGTGACACCCGGCCGTACTACATTCTGTTCTACAAATTGCACGGGTAAACGGCGGTTGGAAATGATGCTCCGTATTGTTAGTTAGTGTATCCCCGAAGGTCTATGCGTACCGCAGCGTTGGATTGACGAGATTCCTTCTGTCCCTATCTTTTTTTTTCTCTACGATAGCATGTATCGCGATGACAAACGACTAGGAAGCGTGTTTACCGAGTTATTAGCGATCCGAGTGACACCCGATCGTACTACATTCTGTTCTACCAGGTTCAC
>NW_027489517.1:0-2500 GCF_050948215.1 Halictus rubicundus
GGAATCGTCACCGACGTTCACATTGCAAACTCGAACGATCAATAGGGTGCGGTTTCCCGTCGGACGCTGAATGTTATAGCTTAACCACGAATATAGAAATACCCGTCGTTACGAATCGATGTTTTTCACCCGCCACCTGATGGATCGTGTTCTCTTTGATAAAAATACCTCGTGTCAAAGAGACGTGTATACTATAATATACGCCATTGGTCTGCCTGTGTGTAGGCTCTCCGACAATTATATGGACAATTACGGTCGCAAGAACAGGGATGTAAGCGTCGATTCGAATCCACATATCGCGCTTCCTCGGTCTTCGCCTGTGGTGTCCGAGATACGTCCATTGGAAACGGTGGTGTTGTCTCTCCTCTAGAGAAAGAGAGGACAACAACAGGGTACCTGTGGAAAACTTGCGGTGAACGCGTTGTGTTCTGTCACGAACGTCGAGGAATAGGATGAGAGAAGGACCGGCTGTGAAGCTCGCTTTTAAAGCTGCGTGAGTCTGACACCCTACTCTGTGTGGCGATAGCGCACACACGAGCGTGGGACGAATGACCGCTGCCAGAGCCGGCTGTGAGTCCCGCTCTATTTATCGAGTTCGCGTATGACATAGAGCACAAAACGTCGCCGCATGCGTGTTCGTTGACGAACACGTATATTCGAGAGGACCGGCTGCGTAGCTCGCGTAAAGCTGTGTGCGATTCTGACACTCTACTCTCTGTGTGGCGATAATACAGTGCACAAGAGCTTGGGACGAACGATCGCGCACGGCCAGAGCCGGCTGTGAAGTCCGCTAGTATCGAATAATCTTTCTCCGTGCACAATTGGAAATGTGTTTCGAGAGGACCGGCTGCGTAGCTCGCGTAAAGCTGTGTGCGATTCTGACACTCTACTCTCTGTGTGGCGATAATACAGTGCACAAGAGCTTGGGACGAACGATCGCGCACGGCCAGAGCCGGCTGTGAAGTCCGCTAGTATCGAATAATCGTTCTCCGTGCACAATTGGAAATGTGTTTCGAGAGGACCGGCTGCGTAGCTCGCGTAAAGCTGTGTGCGATTCTGACACTCTACTCTCTGTGTGGCGATAATACAGTGCACAAGAGCTTGGGACGAACGATCGCGCACGGCCAGAGCCGGCTGTGAAGTCCGTTAGTTATCGAGTTCATTCTCCAATAAGAGAGAGGAGGAGGAGAAGTGTCGGGATCCAGTATCGGGTTGTCTATGATCCCCGTCGTTTTCTGAATTCTCCTCCTGTGTTTTCCACTTTAAAGGTTTTTCAATGTATTTTCCGCCCGGCCGTCGGATACGTGTGCGCATTGCAATCGCGTACTCGCGACGGTTTCCGTTTCTACGGACGATCGTGTGTCGTCCTTAAAAACGACGCCTGAATCTCCTTCGCGCGCTGGTTGGAGCTTTCAGGTATCGGCGTTCTTATGAACCGCAGAACAAGAGACATAATTATATATTGATTATAAATCAAATTATACGATTACCCTGAACGGTGGATCACTTGGCTCGTGGGTCGATGAAGAACGCAGCTAATTGCGCGTCAACGTGTGAACTGCAGGACACATGAACATCGACATTTCGAACGCACATTGCGGTCCACGGATACAATTCCTGGACCACGCCTGGCTGAGGGTCGTTTACGTAACCAAATACTGCTTGCGTTGCTCTTGTAAGTCCCCGCCGTCGCTTACCTCTCCATGTCGAATTTTGTGGAGGGCGCAAAGAGCGTTTCTGAGTCGGGTTGCAAAGATGCTACGTACGAGCGAACGATGGACGTTTCGTCGGCGTTTGACGCGGTTCTGTGAAAATTGCAAATTTTACATTGCGTCTAACGGTCTTCGTGAGAAGAAGGAAATAGGAATGGGTATCACATTCGGACTTGCGTGAGTGTTTTGCGGCGTCGTGAGTCGTATTTTCAATACGACCGCCCGTGAACACCGCTCCGACGATCGAAATCTCTCTCTCCTCTCTCTCTGGAACGATTCGCATTGCGGAAGAAGCGTTTCACTCTCGAACATTTTACGCGCTCCCGACGTCGTCTGAAATGATGCGTATACGAAAGGTATAAGAGTCTCAAGAGACTACAGTGAATGGACACAAATAAAGAAAGAGATACCGGACACCCGTGTAAAATCTGTGTGCGCAACTGTGGCGTGCAACGTAAGCCCCAGGGAGATGATATATAAAATAAAATACGTCTGTGCGTGGATGTGTCTCTCTACACATAATTGCGGCGGAGGGTCGTCGTTGCCAGCGACTTCGACAAACATATTCTTAGAGTTCGCGAGACAGTGGTCTCTCGTTCTACGAACGCTTTGATGACTGATGGACATAGCAACATTTGGCATTGTGCGGGATGCGCACGCGTACTTGTATCGGGTCGAATAATTTCCCCGTCGTCGCGTGTCCTCGCTAATCCGTTGCGGATTCCATCGCCACGTTCGTTGAATTGAATGACGACCGAGATCTCGTGTCTCTTTGGTTTGATCGATGA
>NW_027489517.1:10000-27500 GCF_050948215.1 Halictus rubicundus
ACAGTGATATCACGTCGAAAATCGTCTAGGACCGATAGGGAAAAAGTTTCCTCTTGGCGGTGGGACTTAGAAAAATTTTCGTCGAACGTCCGACGGAGTAGCACATCCGTCCATTATTTGCTAATAACTCGATAAATAATAATTGTAGCGAGTTTGGTGTTATGATATATATTGTTAGAAACCGTCTATATTACAGTGATATCACGTCGAAAATCGTCTAGGACCGATACGGAAAAAGTTTCCTCTTGGCGGTGGGACTTAGAAAAATTTTCGTCGAACGTCCGACGGAGTAGCACATCCGTCCATTATTTGCTAATAACTCGATAAATAATAATTGTAGCGAGTTTGGTGTTATGATATATATTGTTAGAAACCGTCTATATTACAGTGATATCACGTCGAAAATCGTCTAGGACCGATAGGGAAAAAGTTTCCTCTTGGCGGTGGGACTTAGAAAAATTTTCGTCGAACGTCCGACGGAGTAGCACATCCGTCCATTATTTGCTAATAACTCGATAAATAATAATTGTAGCGAGTTTGGTGTTATGATATATATTGTTAGAAACCGTCTATATTACAGTGATATCACGTCGAAAATCGTCTAGGACCGATAGGGAAAAAGTTTCCTCTTGGCGGTGGGACTTAGAAAAATTTCCAGAGTTTTGTCGACGGAGTAGCACATCCGTCCATTATTTGCTAATAACTCGATAAATAATAATTGTAGCGAGTTTGGTGTTATGATATATATTGTTAGAAACCGTCTATATTACAGTGATATCACGTCGAAAATCGTCTAGGACCGATACGGAAAAAGTTTCCTCTTAGCGGTGGGACTTAGAAAAATTTTCGTCGAACGTCCGACGGAGTAGCACATCCGTCCATTATTTGCTAATAACTCGATAAATAATAATTGTAGCGAGTTTGGTGTTATGATATATATTGTTAGAAACCGTCTATATTACAGTGATATCACGTCGAAAATCGTCTAGGACCGATAGGGAAAAAGTTTCCTCTTGGCGGTGGGACTTAGAAAAATTTCCAGAGTTTTGTCGACGGAGTAGCACATCCGTCCATTATTTGCTAATAACTCGATAAATAATAATTGTAGCGAGTTTGGTGTTATGATATATATTGTTAGAAACCGTCTATATTACAGTGATATCACGTCGAAAATCGTCTAGGACCGATAGGGAAAAAGTTTCCTCTTGGCGGTGGGACTTAGAAAAATTTTCGTCGAACGTCCGACGGAGTAGCACATCCGTCCATTATTTGCTAATAACTCGATAAATAATAATTGTAGCGAGTTTGGTGTTATGATATATATTGTTAGAAACCGTCTATATTACAGTGATATCACGTCGAAAATCGTCTAGGACCGATAGGGAAAAAGTTTCCTCTTGGCGGTGGGACTTAGAAAAATTTCCAGAGTTTTGTCGACGGAGTAGCACATCCGTCCATTATTTGCTAATAACTCGATAAATAATAATTGTAGCGAGTTTGGTGTTATGATATATATTGTTAGAAACCGTCTATATTACAGTGATATCACGTCGAAAATCGTCTAGGACCGATAGGGAAAAAGTTTCCTCTTGGCGGTGGGACTTAGAAAAATTTTCGTCGAACGTCCGACGGAGTAGCACATCCGTCCATTATTTGCTAATAACTCGATAAATAATAATTGTAGCGAGTTTGGTGTTATGATATATATTGTTAGAAACCGTCTATATTACAGTGATATCACGTCGAAAATCGTCTAGGACCGATAGGGAAAAAGTTTCCTCTTGGCGGTGGGACTTAGAAAAATTTCCAGAGTTTTGTCGACGGAGTAGCACATCCGTCCATTATTTGCTAATAACTCGATAAATAATAATTGTAGCGAGTTTGGTGTTATGATATATATTGTTAGAAACCGTCTATATTACAGTGATATCACGTCGAAAATCGTCTAGGACCGATAGGGAAAAAGTTTCCTCTTGGCGGTGGGACTTAGAAAAATTTTCGTCGAACGTCCGACGGAGTAGCACATCCGTCCATTATTTGCTAATAACTCGATAAATAATAATTGTAGCGAGTTTGGTGTTATGATATATATTGTTAGAAACCGTCTATATTACAGTGATATCACGTCGAAAATCGTCTAGGACCGATAGGGAAAAAGTTTCCTCTTGGCGGTGGGACTTAGAAAAATTTCCAGAGTTTTGTCGACGGAGTAGCACATCCGTCCATTATTTGCTAATAACTCGATAAATAATAATTGTAGCGAGTTTGGTGTTATGATATATATTGTTAGAAACCGTCTATATTACAGTGATATCACGTCGAAAATCGTCTAGGACCGATAGGGAAAAAGTTTCCTCTTGGCGGTGGGACTTAGAAAAATTTTCGTCGAACGTCCGACGGAGTAGCACATCCGTCCATTATTTGCTAATAACTCGATAAATAATAATTGTAGCGAGTTTGGTGTTATGATATATATTGTTAGAAACCGTCTATATTACAGTGATATCACGTCGAAAATCGTCTAGGACCGATAGGGAAAAAGTTTCCTCTTGGCGGTGGGACTTAGAAAAATTTCCAGAGTTTTGTCGACGGAGTAGCACATCCGTCCATTATTTGCTAATAACTCGATAAATAATAATTGTAGCGAGTTTGGTGTTATGATATATATTGTTAGAAACCGTCTATATTACAGTGATATCACGTCGAAAATCGTCTAGGACCGATACGGAAAAAGTTTCCTCTTGGCGGTGGGACTTAGAAAAATTTCCAGAGTTTTGTCGACGGAGTAGCACATCCGTCCATTATTTGCTAATAACTCGATAAATAATAATTGTAGCGAGTTTGGTGTTATGATATATATTGTTAGAAACCGTCTATATTACAGTGATATCACGTCGAAAATCGTCTAGGACCGATAGGGAAAAAGTTTCCTCTTGGCGGTGGGACTTAGAAAAATTTTCGTCGAACGTCCGACGGAGTAGCACATCCGTCCATTATTTGCTAATAACTCGATAAATAATAATTGTAGCGAGTTTGGTGTTATGATATATATTGTTAGAAACCGTCTATATTACAGTGATATCACGTCGAAAATCGTCTAGGACCGATACGGAAAAAGTTTCCTCTTAGCGGTGGGACTTAGAAAAATTTCCAGAGTTTTGTCGACGGAGTAGCACATCCGTCCATTATTTGCTAATAACTCGATAAATAATAATTGTAGCGAGTTTGGTGTTATGATATATATTGTTAGAAACCGTCTATATTACAGTGATATCACGTCGAAAATCGTCTAGGACCGATAGGGAAAAAGTTTCCTCTTGGCGGTGGGACTTAGAAAAATTTCCAGAGTTTTGTCGACGGAGTAGCACATCCGTCCATTATTTGCTAATAACTCGATAAATAATAATTGTAGCGAGTTTGGTGTTATGATATATATTGTTAGAAACCGTCTATATTACAGTGATATCACGTCGAAAATCGTCTAGGACCGATAGGAAAAAGTTTCCTCTTGGCGGTGGGACTTAGAAAAATTTCCAGAGTTTTGTCGACGGAGTAGCACATCCGTCCATTATTTGCTAATAACTCGATAAATAATAATTGTAGCGAGTTTGGTGTTATGATATATATTGTTAGAAACCGTCTATATTACAGTGATAACGTCGAAAATCGTCTAGGACCGATAGGGAAAAAGTTTCCTCTTGGCGGTGGGACTTAGAAAAATTTCCAGAGTTTTGTCGACGGAGTAGCACATCCGTCCATTATTTGCTAATAACTCGATAAATAATAATTGTAGCGAGTTTGGTGTTATGATATATATTGTTAGAAACCGTCTATATTACAGTGATATCACGTCGAAAATCGTCTAGGACCGATAGGGAAAAAGTTTCCTCTTGGCGGTGGGACTTAGAAAAATTTTCGTCGATCTGTCCGACGGAGTAGCACATCCGTCCATTATTTGCTAATAACTCGATAAATAATAATTGTAGCGAGTTTGGTGTTATGATATATATTGTTAGAAACCGTCTATATTACAGTGATATCACGTCGAAAATCGTCTAGGACCGATACGGAAAAAGTTTCCTCTTGGCGGTGGGACTTAGAAAAATTTCCAGAGTTTTGTCGACGGAGTAGCACATCCGTCCATTATTTGCTAATAACTCGATAAATAATAATTGTAGCGAGTTTGGTGTTATGATATATATTGTTAGAAACCGTCTATATTACAGTGATATCACGTCGAAAATCGTCTAGGACCGATAGGGAAAAAGTTTCCTCTTGGCGGTGGGACTTAGAAAAATTTCCAGAGTTTTGTCGACGGAGTAGCACATCCGTCCATTATTTGCTAATAACTCGATAAATAATAATTGTAGCGAGTTTGGTGTTATGATATATATTGTTAGAAACCGTCTATATTACAGTGATATCACGTCGAAAATCGTCTAGGACCGATAGGGAAAAAGTTTCCTCTTGGCGGTGGGACTTAGAAAAATTTTCGTCGAACGTCCGACGGAGTAGCACATCCGTCCATTATTTGCTAATAACTCGATAAATAATAATTGTAGCGAGTTTGGTGTTATGATATATATTGTTAGAAACCGTCTATATTACAGTGATATCACGTCGAAAATCGTCTAGGACCGATAGGGAAAAAGTTTCCTCTTGGCGGTGGGACTTAGAAAAATTTTCGTCGAACGTCCGACGGAGTAGCACATCCGTCCATTATTTGCTAATAACTCGATAAATAATAATTGTAGCGAGTTTGGTGTTATGATATATATTGTTAGAAACCGTCTATATTACAGTGATATCACGTCGAAAATCGTCTAGGACCGATAGGGAAAAAGTTTCCTCTTGGCGGTGGGACTTAGAAAAATTTTCGTCGAACGTCCGACGGAGTAGCACATCCGTCCATTATTTGCTAATAACTCGATAAATAATAATTGTAGCGAGTTTGGTGTTATGATATATATTGTTAGAAACCGTCTATATTACAGTGATATCACGTCGAAAATCGTCTAGGACCGATAGGGAAAAAGTTTCCTCTTGGCGGTGGGACTTAGAAAAATTTCCAGAGTTTTGTCGACGGAGTAGCACATCCGTCCATTATTTGCTAATAACTCGATAAATAATAATTGTAGCGAGTTTGGTGTTATGATATATATTGTTAGAAACCGTCTATATTACAGTGATATCACGTCGAAAATCGTCTAGGACCGATACGGAAAAAGTTTCCTCTTAGCGGTGGGACTTAGAAAAATTTCCAGAGTTTTGTCGACGGAGTAGCACATCCGTCCATTATTTGCTAATAACTCGATAAATAATAATTGTAGCGAGTTTGGTGTTATGATATATATTGTTAGAAACCGTCTATATTACAGTGATATCACGTCGAAAATCGTCTAGGACCGATAGGGAAAAAGTTTCCTCTTGGCGGTGGGACTTAGAAAAATTTCCAGAGTTTTGTCGACGGAGTAGCACATCCGTCCATTATTTGCTAATAACTCGATAAATAATAATTGTAGCGAGTTTGGTGTTATGATATATATTGTTAGAAACCGTCTATATTACAGTGATATCACGTCGAAAATCGTCTAGGACCGATAGGGAAAAAGTTTCCTCTTGGCGGTGGGACTTAGAAAAATTTCCAGAGTTTTGTCGACGGAGTAGCACATCCGTCCATTATTTGCTAATAACTCGATAAATAATAATTGTAGCGAGTTTGGTGTTATGATATATATTGTTAGAAACCGTCTATATTACAGTGATATCACGTCGAAAATCGTCTAGGACCGATAGGGAAAAAGTTTCCTCTTGGCGGTGGGACTTAGAAAAATTTTCGTCGAACGTCCGACGGAGTAGCACATCCGTCCATTATTTGCTAATAACTCGATAAATAATAATTGTAGCGAGTTTGGTGTTATGATATATATTGTTAGAAACCGTCTATATTACAGTGATATCACGTCGAAAATCGTCTAGGACCGATACGGAAAAAGTTTCCTCTTAGCGGTGGGACTTAGAAAAATTTCCAGAGTTTTGTCGACGGAGTAGCACATCCGTCCATTATTTGCTAATAACTCGATAAATAATAATTGTAGCGAGTTTGGTGTTATGATATATATTGTTAGAAACCGTCTATATTACAGTGATATCACGTCGAAAATCGTCTAGGACCGATAGGGAAAAAGTTTCCTCTTGGCGGTGGGACTTAGAAAAATTTTCGTCGAACGTCCGACGAAGTAGCACATCCGTCCATTATTTGCTAATAACTCGATAAATAATAATTGTAGCGAGTTTGGTGTTATGATACATATTGTTAGAAACCGTCTATATTACAGTGATATCACGTCGAAAATCGTCTAGGACCGATAGGGAAAAAGTTTCCTCTTGGCGGTGGGACTTGGAAAAATTTTCGTCGAACGTCCGACGGAGTAGCACATCCGTCCATTATTTGCTAATAACTCGATAAATAATAATTGTAGCGAGTTTGGTGTTATGATATATATTGTTAGAAACCGTCTATATTACAGTGATATCACGTCGAAAATCGTCTAGGACCGATACGGAAAAAGTTTCCTCTTGGCGGTGGGACTTAGAAAAATTTCCAGAGTTTTGTCGACGGAGTAGCACATCCGTCCATTATTTGCTAATAACTCGATAAATAATAATTGTAGCGAGTTTGGTGTTATGATATATATTGTTAGAAACCGTCTATATTACGGTGATATCACGTCGAAAATCGTCTAGGACCGATACGGAAAAAGTTTCCTCTTAGCGGTGGGACTTAGAAAAATTTCCAGAGTTTTGTCGACGGAGTAGCACATCCGTCCATTATTTGCTAATAACTCGATAAATAATAATTGTAGCGAGTTTGGTGTTATGATATATATTGTTAGAAACCGTCTATATTACAGTGATATCACGTCGAAAATCGTCTAGGACCGATAGGGAAAAAGTTTCCTCTTGGCGGTGGGACTTAGAAAAATTTCCAGAGTTTTGTCGACGGAGTAGCACATCCGTCCATTATTTGCTAATAACTCGATAAATAATAATTGTAGCGAGTTTGGTGTTATGATATATATTGTTAGAAACCGTCTATATTACAGTGATATCACGTCGAAAATCGTCTAGGACCGATAGGGAAAAAGTTTCCTCTTGGCGGTGGGACTTAGAAAAATTTCCAGAGTTTTGTCGACGGAGTAGCACATCCGTCCATTATTTGCTAATAACTCGATAAATAATAATTGTAGCGAGTTTGGTGTTATGATATATATTGTTAGAAACCGTCTATATTACAGTGATATCACGTCGAAAATCGTCTAGGACCGATAGGGAAAAAGTTTCCTCTTGGCGGTGGGACTTAGAAAAATTTTCGTCGAACGTCCGACGGAGTAGCACATCCGTCCATTATTTGCTAATAACTCGATAAATAATAATTGTAGCGAGTTTGGTGTTATGATATATATTGTTAGAAACCGTCTATATTACAGTGATATCACGTCGAAAATCGTCTAGGACCGATACGGAAAAAGTTTCCTCTTGGCGGTGGGACTTAGAAAAATTTCCAGAGTTTTGTCGACGGAGTAGCACATCCGTCCATTATTTGCTAATAACTCGATAAATAATAATTGTAGCGAGTTTGGTGTTATGATATATATTGTTAGAAACCGTCTATATTACAGTGATATCACGTCGAAAATCGTCTAGGACCGATAGGGAAAAAGTTTCCTCTTGGCGGTGGGACTTAGAAAAATTTTCGTCGAACGTCCGACGGAGTAGCACATCCGTCCATTATTTGCTAATAACTCGATAAATAATAATTGTAGCGAGTTTGGTGTTATGATATATATTGTTAGAAACCGTCTATATTACAGTGATATCACGTCGAAAATCGTCTAGGACCGATACGGAAAAAGTTTCCTCTTGGCGGTGGGACTTAGAAAAATTTCCAGAGTTTTGTCGACGGAGTAGCACATCCGTCCATTATTTGCTAATAACTCGATAAATAATAATTGTAGCGAGTTTGGTGTTATGATATATATTGTTAGAAACCGTCTATATTACAGTGATATCACGTCGAAAATCGTCTAGGACCGATAGGGAAAAAGTTTCCTCTTGGCGGTGGGACTTAGAAAAATTTCCAGAGTTTTGTCGACGGAGTAGCACATCCGTCCATTATTTGCTAATAACTCGATAAATAATAATTGTAGCGAGTTTGGTGTTATGATACATATTGTTAGAAACCGTCTATATTACAGTGATATCACGTCGAAAATCGTCTAGGACCGATACGGAAAAAGTTTCCTCTTAGCGGTGGGACTTAGAAAAATTTTCGTCGAACGTCCGACGGAGTAGCACATCCGTCCATTATTTGCTAATAACTCGATAAATAATAATTGTAGCGAGTTTGGTGTTATGATATATATTGTTAGAAACCGTCTATATTACAGTGATATCACGTCGAAAATCGTCTAGGACCGATACGGAAAAAGTTTCCTCTTAGCGGTGGGACTTAGAAAAATTTCCAGAGTTTTGTCGACGGAGTAGCACATCCGTCCATTATTTGCTAATAACTCGATAAATAATAATTGTAGCGAGTTTGGTGTTATGATACATATTGTTAGAAACCGTCTATATTACAGTGATATCACGTCGAAAATCGTCTAGGACCGATACGGAAAAAGTTTCCTCTTAGCGGTGGGACTTAGAAAAATTTTCGTCGAACGTCCGACGGAGTAGCACATCCGTCCATTATTTGCTAATAACTCGATAAATAATAATTGTAGCGAGTTTGGTGTTATGATATATATTGTTAGAAACCGTCTATATTACAGTGATATCACGTCGAAAATCGTCTAGGACCGATACGGAAAAAGTTTCCTCTTGGCGGTGGGACTTAGAAAAATTTTCGTCGAACGTCCGACGGAGTAGCACATCCGTCCATTATTTGCTAATAACTCGATAAATAATAATTGTAGCGAGTTTGGTGTTATGATATATATTGTTAGAAACCGTCTATATTACAGTGATATCACGTCGAAAATCGTCTAGGACCGATAGGGAAAAAGTTTCCTCTTGGCGGTGGGACTTAGAAAAATTTTCGTCGAACGTCCGACGGAGTAGCACATCCGTCCATTATTTGCTAATAACTCGATAAATAATAATTGTAGCGAGTTTGGTGTTATGATATATATTGTTAGAAACCGTCTATATTACAGTGATATCACGTCGAAAATCGTCTAGGACCGATAGGGAAAAAGTTTCCTCTTGGCGGTGGGACTTAGAAAAATTTCCAGAGTTTTGTCGACGGAGTAGCACATCCGTCCATTATTTGCTAATAAC
This sequence comes from Halictus rubicundus, assembly GCF_050948215.1. Classification (NCBI taxonomy): domain Eukaryota; kingdom Metazoa; phylum Arthropoda; class Insecta; order Hymenoptera; family Halictidae; genus Halictus; species Halictus rubicundus. The sequence goes on from NW_027489517.1 coordinate 19,343, forward strand.
TCGATAAATAATAATTGTAGCGAGTTTGGTGTTATGATATATATTGTTAGAAACCGTCTATATTACAGTGATATCACGTCGAAAATCGTCTAGGACCGATACGGAAAAAGTTTCCTCTTAGCGGTGGGACTTAGAAAAATTTCCAGAGTTTTGTCGACGGAGTAGCACATCCGTCCATTATTTGCTAATAACTCGATAAATAATAATTGTAGCGAGTTTGGTGTTATGATATATATTGTTAGAAACCGTCTATATTACAGTGATATCACGTCGAAAATCGTCTAGGACCGATAGGGAAAAAGTTTCCTCTTGGCGGTGGGACTTAGAAAAATTTCCAGAGTTTTGTCGACGGAGTAGCACATCCGTCCATTATTTGCTAATAACTCGATAAATAATAATTGTAGCGAGTTTGGTGTTATGATATATATTGTTAGAAACCGTCTATATTACAGTGATATCACGTCGAAAATCGTCTAGGACCGATACGGAAAAAGTTTCCTCTTGGCGGTGGGACTTAGAAAAATTTCCAGAGTTTTGTCGACGGAGTAGCACATCCGTCCATTATTTGCTAATAACTCGATAAATAATAATTGTAGCGAGTTTGGTGTTATGATATATATTGTTAGAAACCGTCTATATTACAGTGATATCACGTCGAAAATCGTCTAGGACCGATAGGGAAAAAGTTTCCTCTTGGCGGTGGGACTTAGAAAAATTTCCAGAGTTTTGTCGACGGAGTAGCACATCCGTCCATTATTTGCTAATAACTCGATAAATAATAATTGTAGCGAGTTTGGTGTTATGATATATATTGTTAGAAACCGTCTATATTACAGTGATATCACGTCGAAAATCGTCTAGGACCGATAGGGAAAAAGTTTCCTCTTGGCGGTGGGACTTAGAAAAATTTTCGTCGAACGTCCGACGGAGTAGCACATCCGTCCATTATTTGCTAATAACTCGATAAATAATAATTGTAGCGAGTTTGGTGTTATGATATATATTGTTAGAAACCGTCTATATTACAGTGATATCACGTCGAAAATCGTCTAGGACCGATACGGAAAAAGTTTCCTCTTGGCGGTGGGACTTCGAAAAATTTTCGTCGAACGTCCGACGGAGTAGCACATCCGTCCATTATTTGCTAATAACTCGATAAATAATAATTGTAGCGAGTTTGGTGTTATGATATATATTGTTAGAAACCGTCTATATTACAGTGATATCACGTCGAAAATCGTCTAGGACCGATACGGAAAAAGTTTCCTCTTAGCGGTGGGACTTAGAAAAATTTCCAGAGTTTTGTCGACGGAGTAGCACATCCGTCCATTATTTGCTAATAACTCGATAAATAATAATTGTAGCGAGTTTGGTGTTATGATATATATTGTTAGAAACCGTCTATATTACAGTGATATCACGTCGAAAATCGTCTAGGACCGATAGGGAAAAAGTTTCCTCTTGGCGGTGGGACTTAGAAAAATTTCCAGAGTTTTGTCGACGGAGTAGCACATCCGTCCATTATTTGCTAATAACTCGATAAATAATAATTGTAGCGAGTTTGGTGTTATGATATATATTGTTAGAAACCGTCTATATTACAGTGATATCACGTCGAAAATCGTCTAGGACCGATAGGGAAAAAGTTTCCTCTTGGCGGTGGGACTTAGAAAAATTTTCGTCGAACGTCCGACGGAGTAGCACATCCGTCCATTATTTGCTAATAACTCGATAAATAATAATTGTAGCGAGTTTGGTGTTATGATATATATTGTTAGAAACCGTCTATATTACAGTGATATCACGTCGAAAATCGTCTAGGACCGATACGGAAAAAGTTTCCTCTTGGCGGTGGGACTTAGAAAAATTTCCAGAGTTTTGTCGACGGAGTAGCACATCCGTCCATTATTTGCTAATAACTCGATAAATAATAATTGTAGCGAGTTTGGTGTTATGATATATATTGTTAGAAACCGTCTATATTACAGTGATATCACGTCGAAAATCGTCTAGGACCGATAGGGAAAAAGTTTCCTCTTGGCGGTGGGACTTAGAAAAATTTCCAGAGTTTTGTCGACGGAGTAGCACATCCGTCCATTATTTGCTAATAACTCGATAAATAATAATTGTAGCGAGTTTGGTGTTATGATACATATTGTTAGAAACCGTCTATATTACAGTGATATCACGTCGAAAATCGTCTAGGACCGATACGGAAAAAGTTTCCTCTTAGCGGTGGGACTTAGAAAAATTTTCGTCGAACGTCCGACGGAGTAGCACATCCGTCCATTATTTGCTAATAACTCGATAAATAATAATTGTAGCGAGTTTGGTGTTATGATATATATTGTTAGAAACCGTCTATATTACAGTGATATCACGTCGAAAATCGTCTAGGACCGATACGGAAAAAGTTTCCTCTTAGCGGTGGGACTTAGAAAAATTTCCAGAGTTTTGTCGACGGAGTAGCACATCCGTCCATTATTTGCTAATAACTCGATAAATAATAATTGTAGCGAGTTTGGTGTTATGATACATATTGTTAGAAACCGTCTATATTACAGTGATATCACGTCGAAAATCGTCTAGGACCGATACGGAAAAAGTTTCCTCTTAGCGGTGGGACTTAGAAAAATTTTCGTCGAACGTCCGACGGAGTAGCACATCCGTCCATTATTTGCTAATAACTCGATAAATAATAATTGTAGCGAGTTTGGTGTTATGATATATATTGTTAGAAACCGTCTATATTACAGTGATATCACGTCGAAAATCGTCTAGGACCGATACGGAAAAAGTTTCCTCTTGGCGGTGGGACTTAGAAAAATTTTCGTCGAACGTCCGACGGAGTAGCACATCCGTCCATTATTTGCTAATAACTCGATAAATAATAATTGTAGCGAGTTTGGTGTTATGATATATATTGTTAGAAACCGTCTATATTACAGTGATATCACGTCGAAAATCGTCTAGGACCGATAGGGAAAAAGTTTCCTCTTGGCGGTGGGACTTAGAAAAATTTTCGTCGAACGTCCGACGGAGTAGCACATCCGTCCATTATTTGCTAATAACTCGATAAATAATAATTGTAGCGAGTTTGGTGTTATGATATATATTGTTAGAAACCGTCTATATTACAGTGATATCACGTCGAAAATCGTCTAGGACCGATAGGGAAAAAGTTTCCTCTTGGCGGTGGGACTTAGAAAAATTTCCAGAGTTTTGTCGACGGAGTAGCACATCCGTCCATTATTTGCTAATAACTCGATAAATAATAATTGTAGCGAGTTTGGTGTTATGATATATATTGTTAGAAACCGTCTATATTACAGTGATATCACGTCGAAAATCGTCTAGGACCGATACGGAAAAAGTTTCCTCTTAGCGGTGGGACTTAGAAAAATTTCCAGAGTTTTGTCGACGGAGTAGCACATCCGTCCATTATTTGCTAATAACTCGATAAATAATAATTGTAGCGAGTTTGGTGTTATGATATATATTGTTAGAAACCGTCTATATTACAGTGATATCACGTCGAAAATCGTCTAGGACCGATAGGGAAAAAGTTTCCTCTTGGCGGTGGGACTTAGAAAAATTTCCAGAGTTTTGTCGACGGAGTAGCACATCCGTCCATTATTTGCTAATAACTCGATAAATAATAATTGTAGCGAGTTTGGTGTTATGATATATATTGTTAGAAACCGTCTATATTACAGTGATATCACGTCGAAAATCGTCTAGGACCGATACGGAAAAAGTTTCCTCTTGGCGGTGGGACTTAGAAAAATTTCCAGAGTTTTGTCGACGGAGTAGCACATCCGTCCATTATTTGCTAATAACTCGATAAATAATAATTGTAGCGAGTTTGGTGTTATGATATATATTGTTAGAAACCGTCTATATTACAGTGATATCACGTCGAAAATCGTCTAGGACCGATAGGGAAAAAGTTTCCTCTTGGCGGTGGGACTTAGAAAAATTTTCGTCGAACGTCCGACGGAGTAGCACATCCGTCCATTATTTGCTAATAACTCGATAAATAATAATTGTAGCGAGTTTGGTGTTATGATATATATTGTTAGAAACCGTCTATATTACAGTGATATCACGTCGAAAATCGTCTAGGACCGATAGGGAAAAAGTTTCCTCTTGGCGGTGGGACTTAGAAAAATTTCCAGAGTTTTGTCGACGGAGTAGCACATCCGTCCATTATTTGCTAATAACTCGATAAATAATAATTGTAGCGAGTTTGGTGTTATGATATATATTGTTAGAAACCGTCTATATTACAGTGATATCACGTCGAAAATCGTCTAGGACCGATAGGGAAAAAGTTTCCTCTTGGCGGTGGGACTTAGAAAAATTTTCGTCGAACGTCCGACGGAGTAGCACATCCGTCCATTATTTGCTAATAACTCGATAAATAATAATTGTAGCGAGTTTGGTGTTATGATATATATTGTTAGAAACCGTCTATATTACAGTGATATCACGTCGAAAATCGTCTAGGACCGATAGGGAAAAAGTTTCCTCTTGGCGGTGGGACTTAGAAAAATTTCCAGAGTTTTGTCGACGGAGTAGCACATCCGTCCATTATTTGCTAATAACTCGATAAATAATAATTGTAGCGAGTTTGGTGTTATGATATATATTGTTAGAAACCGTCTATATTACAGTGATATCACGTCGAAAATCGTCTAGGACCGATAGGGAAAAAGTTTCCTCTTGGCGGTGGGACTTAGAAAAATTTTCGTCGAACGTCCGACGGAGTAGCACATCCGTCCATTATTTGCTAATAACTCGATAAATAATAATTGTAGCGAGTTTGGTGTTATGATATATATTGTTAGAAACCGTCTATATTACAGTGATATCACGTCGAAAATCGTCTAGGACCGATAGGGAAAAAGTTTCCTCTTGGCGGTGGGACTTAGAAAAATTTCCAGAGTTTTGTCGACGGAGTAGCACATCCGTCCATTATTTGCTAATAACTCGATAAATAATAATTGTAGCGAGTTTGGTGTTATGATATATATTGTTAGAAACCGTCTATATTACAGTGATATCACGTCGAAAATCGTCTAGGACCGATAGGGAAAAAGTTTCCTCTTGGCGGTGGGACTTAGAAAAATTTTCGTCGAACGTCCGACGGAGTAGCACATCCGTCCATTATTTGCTAATAACTCGATAAATAATAATTGTAGCGAGTTTGGTGTTATGATATATATTGTTAGAAACCGTCTATATTACAGTGATATCACGTCGAAAATCGTCTAGGACCGATAGGGAAAAAGTTTCCTCTTGGCGGTGGGACTTAGAAAAATTTCCAGAGTTTTGTCGACGGAGTAGCACATCCGTCCATTATTTGCTAATAACTCGATAAATAATAATTGTAGCGAGTTTGGTGTTATGATATATATTGTTAGAAACCGTCTATATTACAGTGATATCACGTCGAAAATCGTCTAGGACCGATAGGGAAAAAGTTTCCTCTTGGCGGTGGGACTTAGAAAAATTTTCGTCGAACGTCCGACGGAGTAGCACATCCGTCCATTATTTGCTAATAACTCGATAAATAATAATTGTAGCGAGTTTGGTGTTATGATATATATTGTTAGAAACCGTCTATATTACAGTGATATCACGTCGAAAATCGTCTAGGACCGATAGGGAAAAAGTTTCCTCTTGGCGGTGGGACTTAGAAAAATTTCCAGAGTTTTGTCGACGGAGTAGCACATCCGTCCATTATTTGCTAATAACTCGATAAATAATAATTGTAGCGAGTTTGGTGTTATGATATATATTGTTAGAAACCGTCTATATTACAGTGATATCACGTCGAAAATCGTCTAGGACCGATAGGGAAAAAGTTTCCTCTTGGCGGTGGGACTTAGAAAAATTTTCGTCGAACGTCCGACGGAGTAGCACATCCGTCCATTATTTGCTAATAACTCGATAAATAATAATTGTAGCGAGTTTGGTGTTATGATATATATTGTTAGAAACCGTCTATATTACAGTGATATCACGTCGAAAATCGTCTAGGACCGATAGGGAAAAAGTTTCCTCTTGGCGGTGGGACTTAGAAAAATTTTCGTCGAACGTCCGACGGAGTAGCACATCCGTCCATTATTTGCTAATAACTCGATAAATAATAATTGTAGCGAGTTTGGTGTTATGATATATATTGTTAGAAACCGTCTATATTACAGTGATATCACGTCGAAAATCGTCTAGGACCGATAGGGAAAAAGTTTCCTCTTGGCGGTGGGACTTAGAAAAATTTTCGTCGAACGTCCGACGGAGTAGCACATCCGTCCATTATTTGCTAATAACTCGATAAATAATAATTGTAGCGAGTTTGGTGTTATGATATATATTGTTAGAAACCGTCTATATTACAGTGATATCACGTCGAAAATCGTCTAGGACCGATAGGGAAAAAGTTTCCTCTTGGCGGTGGGACTTAGAAAAATTTCCAGAGTTTTGTCGACGGAGTAGCACATCCGTCCATTATTTGCTAATAACTCGATAAATAATAATTGTAGCGAGTTTGGTGTTATGATATATATTGTTAGAAACCGTCTATATTACAGTGATATCACGTCGAAAATCGTCTAGGACCGATAGGGAAAAAGTTTCCTCTTGGCGGTGGGACTTAGAAAAATTTTCGTCGAACGTCCGACGGAGTAGCACATCCGTCCATTATTTGCTAATAACTCGATAAATAATAATTGTAGCGAGTTTGGTGTTATGATATATATTGTTAGAAACCGTCTATATTACAGTGATATCACGTCGAAAATCGTCTAGGACCGATAGGGAAAAAGTTTCCTCTTGGCGGTGGGACTTAGAAAAATTTCCAGAGTTTTGTCGACGGAGTAGCACATCCGTCCATTATTTGCTAATAACTCGATAAATAATAATTGTAGCGAGTTTGGTGTTATGATATATATTGTTAGAAACCGTCTATATTACAGTGATATCACGTCGAAAATCGTCTAGGACCGATAGGGAAAAAGTTTCCTCTTGGCGGTGGGACTTAGAAAAATTTTCGTCGAACGTCCGACGGAGTAGCACATCCGTCCATTATTTGCTAATAACTCGATAAATAATAATTGTAGCGAGTTTGGTGTTATGATATATATTGTTAGAAACCGTCTATATTACAGTGATATCACGTCGAAAATCGTCTAGGACCGATAGGGAAAAAGTTTCCTCTTGGCGGTGGGACTTAGAAAAATTTCCAGAGTTTTGTCGACGGAGTAGCACATCCGTCCATTATTTGCTAATAACTCGATAAATAATAATTGTAGCGAGTTTGGTGTTATGATATATATTGTTAGAAACCGTCTATATTACAGTGATATCACGTCGAAAATCGTCTAGGACCGATAGGGAAAAAGTTTCCTCTTGGCGGTGGGACTTAGAAAAATTTTCGTCGAACGTCCGACGGAGTAGCACATCCGTCCATTATTTGCTAATAACTCGATAAATAATAATTGTAGCGAGTTTGGTGTTATGATATATATTGTTAGAAACCGTCTATATTACAGTGATATCACGTCGAAAATCGTCTAGGACCGATAGGGAAAAAGTTTCCTCTTGGCGGTGGGACTTAGAAAAATTTCCAGAGTTTTGTCGACGGAGTAGCACATCCGTCCATTATTTGCTAATAACTCGATAAATAATAATTGTAGCGAGTTTGGTGTTATGATATATATTGTTAGAAACCGTCTATATTACAGTGATATCACGTCGAAAATCGTCTAGGACCGATAGGGAAAAAGTTTCCTCTTGGCGGTGGGACTTAGAAAAATTTTCGTCGAACGTCCGACGGAGTAGCACATCCGTCCATTATTTGCTAATAACTCGATAAATAATAATTGTAGCGAGTTTGGTGTTATGATATATATTGTTAGAAACCGTCTATATTACAGTGATATCACGTCGAAAATCGTCTAGGACCGATAGGGAAAAAGTTTCCTCTTGGCGGTGGGACTTAGAAAAATTTCCAGAGTTTTGTCGACGGAGTAGCACATCCGTCCATTATTTGCTAATAACTCGATAAATAATAATTGTAGCGAGTTTGGTGTTATGATATATATTGTTAGAAACCGTCTATATTACAGTGATATCACGTCGAAAATCGTCTAGG
>NW_027489517.1:32500-37900 GCF_050948215.1 Halictus rubicundus
TCTGACACTCTACTCTCTGTGTGGCGATAATACAGTGCACAAGAGCTTGGGACGAACGATCGCGCACGGCCAGAGCCGGCTGTGAAGTCCGCTAGTATCGAATAATCGTTCTCCGTGCACAATTGGAAATGTGTTTCGAGAGGACCGGCTGCGTAGCTCGCGTAAAGCTGTGTGCGATTCTGACACTCTACTCTCTGTGTGGCGATAATACAGTGCACAAGAGCTTGGGACGAACGATCGCGCACGGCCAGAGCCGGCTGTGAAGTCCGCTAGTTATCGAGTTCATTCTCCAATAAGAGAGAGGAGGAGGAGAAGTGTCGGGATCCAGTATCGGGTTGTCTATGATCCCCGTCGTTTTCTGAATTCTCCTCCTGTGTTTTCCACTTTAAAGGTTTTTCAATGTATTTTCCGCCCGGCCGTCGGATACGTGTGCGCATTGCAATCGCGTACTCGCGACGGTTTCCGTTTCTACGGACGATCGTGTGTCGTCCTTAAAAACGACGCCTGAATCTCCTTCGCGCGCTGGTTGGAGCTTTCAGGTATCGGCGTTCTTATGAACCGCAGAACAAGAGACATAATTATATATTGATTATAAATCAAATTATACGATTACCCTGAACGGTGGATCACTTGGCTCGTGGGTCGATGAAGAACGCAGCTAATTGCGCGTCAACGTGTGAACTGCAGGACACATGAACATCGACATTTCGAACGCACATTGCGGTCCACGGATACAATTCCTGGACCACGCCTGGCTGAGGGTCGTTTACGTAACCAAATACTGCTTGCGTTGCTCTTGTAAGTCCCCGCCGTCGCTTACCTCTCCATGTCGAATTTTGTGGAGGGCGCAAAGAGCGTTTCTGAGTCGGGTTGCAAAGATGCTACGTACGAGCGAACGATGGACGTTTCGTCGGCGTTTGACGCGGTTCTGTGAAAATTGCAAATTTTACATTGCGTCTAACGGTTTCGTGAGAAGAAGGAAATAGGAATGGGTATCGCATTCGGACTTGCGTGAGTGTTTTGCGGCGTCGTGAGTCGTATTTTCAATACGACCGCCCGTGAACACCGCTCCGACGATCGAAATCTCTCTCTCCTCTCTCTCTGGAACGATTCGCATTGCGGAAGAAGCGTTTCACTCTCGAACATTTTACGCGCTCCCGACGTCGTCTGAAATGATGCGTATACGAAAGGTATAAGAGTCTCAAGAGACTACAGTGAATGGACACAAATAAAGAAAGAGATACCGGACACCCGTGTAAAATCTGTGTGCGCAACTGTGGCGTGCAACGTAAGCCCCAGGGAGATGATATATAAAATAAAATACGTCTGTGCGTGGATGTGTCTCTCTACACATAATTGCGGCGGAGGGTCGTCGTTGCCAGCGACTTCGACAAACATATTCTTAGAGTTCGCGAGACAGTGGTCTCTCGTTCTACGAACGCTTTGATGACTGATGGACATAGCAACATTTGGCATTGTGCGGGATGCGCACGCGTACTTGTATCGGGTCGAATAATTTCCCCGTCGTCGCGTGTCCTCGCTAATCCGTTGCGGATTCCATCGCCACGTTCGTTGAATTGAATGACGACCGAGATCTCGTGTCTCTTTGGTTTGATCGATGATATCGCGTCGTGCAGCGTTTCTGTACCCCCGTGTGTCTAGTGTAGTAGAGAAACCCCACCGGGTGTTGAAAATATATATATATATATACTCCTCTATGGAGTGGCTTTCGAACATCGTTGTCACCACAACGTGTTGTCACGCAGAGCACGAGAAGGTGAAGGTGAAAACAAACCTTTGTCGGTCGCCCCATGTCTTTTTTTCTTCATTGTCGATCGCGAGACCGCGCGATCTGTCGGTCGTCCAGTCCCCGGAAGTTCTTTTCGACGGACGTTAAAGTTAACCGGCCGATCGTCTAGCGAGAGTTTCCGATCGACGAACAAAATGAAGAAATCTCTATATATACATTATATAGAGAAAAGAAGACACTTTGGTGTGGCGCATAAGATATATGGTTTTGTTTTTTTTTTTTTTTTTTTGTGCTCCTCTGTACGTTCTCGCGTACTTTTAATGCTTTCGGTGAAATATACGAAACATTTTTTTTTCACGTTTGACGACCTCAGAGTAGGCGAGATTACCCGCTGAATTTAAGCATATTACTAAGCGGAGGAAAAGAAACTAACAAGGATTTCCTTAGTAGCGGCGAGCGAACAGGAATGAGCCCAGCACTGAATCCCGCGGTTCCGCCGTTGGGAAATGTAGTGTTTAGGAGGGTCCATTTATCCCGTGACGTCGAACCGCGTCCAAGTCCATCTTGAATGGGGCCATTTACCCGTAGAGGGTGCCAGGCCCGTAGCGACCGGTACGCGTTTCGGGAGGACCTCTCCTTAGAGTCGGGTTGCTTGAGAGTGCAGCCCTAAGTGGGTGGTAAACTCCATCTAAGGCTAAATATGACCACGAGACCGATAGCGAACAAGTACCGTGAGGGAAAGTTGAAAAGAACTTTGAAGAGAGAGTTCAAGAGTACGTGAAACCGTTCAGGGGTAAACCTGAGAAACCCAAAAGATCGAATGGGGAGATTCATCGTCGACGAGGCTGGCTTCCGTTGGTGCGCAGATACCCCGTATGGGCCTTCGTGGTTTCCAGTGCGAGGGTACACCATCTTCGGCAAATGTTCCGGTCGCGTAGTCGTGCACTTCTCCCTTAGTAGAACGTCGCGACCCGTTGCGTGTCGGTCTACGGCCCGAGTTGTTGCCTGTCGTGTCGCTACGTGCGCACACGACAGACGCTCGATCGCCTGGCCGGCTGCGTGACGGTACTCTGACGGTATCGGGCCGCAACCAATCCATTCTCGAATGTGTGTGCGTCAGGCCCGCCGCAAGCTCGGTTAGTTTTACCCGAAGGTACGGACCTGGTGCCGGCTTCGGGCCTAACCAGCTGTTAGCAGGCGGTGTCCTCGGACTGGCCAAGCTTCGAATTACCGGTCAGCGACGCTACTGCTTTGGGTACTCTCAGGACCCGTCTTGAAACACGGACCAAGGAGTCTAACATGTGCGCGAGTCATTGGGACATGTAAACCTAAAGGCGCAATGAAAGTGAAGGTCGTACCTTTGCGTCGACCAAGGGAGGATGGGCCGCGTTACGATGCGGCCTCGCACTCCCGGGGCGTCTCGTTCTCATTGCGAGGAGAGGCGCACCCAGAGCGTACACGTTGGGACCCGAAAGATGGTGAACTATGCCTGGTCAGGACGAAGTCAGGGGAAACCCTGATGGAGGTCCGTAGCGATTCTGACGTGCAAATCGATCGTCGGAACTGGGTATAGGGGCGAAAGACTAATCGAACCATCTAGTAGCTGGTTCCCTCCGAAGTTTCCCTCAGGATAGCTGGCACTCGCTCGTTCTCTTTGGTGAACGTGTGCGAGTCTCATCTGGTAAAGCGAATGATTAGAGGCCTTGGGGCCGAAACGACCTCAACCTATTCTCAAACTTTAAATGGGTGAGATCTCTGGCTTGCTTGGATCAATGAAGCCACGAGATATTATTTGGATCAGAGTGCCAAGTGGGCCAATTTTGGTAAGCAGAACTGGCGCTGTGGGATGAACCAAACGCAGAGTTAAGGCGCCTAAGTCGACGCTTATGGGATACCATGAAAGGCGTTGGTTGCTTAAGACAGCAGGACGGTGGCCATGGAAGTCGGAATCCGCTAAGGAGTGTGTAACAACTCACCTGCCGAAGCAACTAGCCCTGAAAATGGATGGCGCTGAAGCGTCGCGCCTATACTCCGCCGTCAGCGGCAAGTGGGGTTGGACGTTTGCGCTGCTGCGTAAACGTCCTCCATGAAGCTCTGACGAGTAGGAGGGTCGCGGCGGTGTGCGCAGAAGGGTCTGGGCGTGAGCCTGCCTGGAGCCGCCGTCGGTGCAGATCTTGGTGGTAGTAGCAAATACTCCAGCGAGGCCCTGGAGGACTGACGTGGAGAAGGGTTTCGTGTGAACAGCCGTTGCACACGAGTCAGTCGATCCTAAGCCCTAAGAGAAATCCTATGTAGATGAGGTGTCCTAAGAGCAAATGTACAAACACAAAACACACACCCATCGGGCGAAAGGGAATCCGGTTTCTATTCCGGAACCCGGCAGCGGAACCGCATACCATTCGGGCCCTCGTAAGAGTGTTCGTCGGGGTAACCCAAAATGACCTGGAGACGCCGTCGGGAGATCCGGGGAGAGTTTTCTTTTCTGTATAAGCGTTCGAGTTCCCTGGAAACCTCTAGCAGGGAGATAGGGTTTGGAACGCGAAGAGCACCGCAGTTGCGGCGGTGTCCGGATCTTCCCCTCGGACCTTGAAAATCCAGGAGAGGGCCACGTGGAGGTGTCGCGCCGGTTCGTACCCATATCCGCAGCAGGTCTCCAAGGTAAAGAGCCTCTAGTCGATAGATTAATGTAGGTAAGGGAAGTCGGCAAATTGGATCCGTAACTTCGGAATAAGGATTGGCTCTGAGGAGCGGGGCGTGTCGGGCTTGGTCGGGAAGCGGGTCTGGCTGACGTGCCGGGCCTGGGCGAGGTGAACACATTATTGCGAATCCGAGCTCGGTCCCGTGCCTTGGCCTCCCGCGGATCTTCCTTGCTGCGAGGCTTCCGTCTTGAACGGTCGTCCTCTTCGGCCGCCATTCAACGCTCAGCTCAGAACTGGCACGGACTAGGGGAATCCGACTGTCTAATTAAAACAAAGCATTGCGATGGCCCCCACGGGTGTTGACGCAATGTGATTTCTGCCCAGTGCTCTGAATGTCAACGTGAAGAAATTCAAAAAAGCGCGGGTAAACGGCGGGAGTAACTATGACTCTCTTAAGGTAGCCAAATGCCTCGTCATCTAATTAGTGACGCGCATGAATGGATTAACGAGATTCCCTCTGTCCCTATCTACTTTCTAGCGAAACCACTGCCAAGGGAACGGGCTTGGAAAAATTAGCGGGGAAAGAAGACCCTGTTGAGCTTGACTCTAGTCTGGCATTGTAAGGAGACATGAGAGGTGTAGCATAAGTGGGAGATGGTAACATCGCCGGTGAAATACCACTACTTTCATCGTTTCTTTACTTACTCGGTTGGGCGGAGCGCGTGCACCGAGGTCTTATGACCCGGTTGTCACGGTGTTCTAGAGCCAAGCGTGTAAGAGTGGCGTGAGGCTTAACGGCTGATCGCCGACAATACTCCCGCGTGATCCGATTCGAGGACACTGCCAGGCGGGGAGTTTGACTGGGGCGGTACATCTGTCAAAGAATAACGCAGGTGTCCTAAGGCCAGCTCAGCGAGGACAGAAACCTCGCGTAGAGCAAAAGGGCAAAAGCTGGCTTGATCTCGATGTTCAGTACGCATAGAGACTGCGAAAGCACGGCCTATCGATCCT
>NW_027489518.1:5000-10000 GCF_050948215.1 Halictus rubicundus
TTGTCCAGCCTCGATCGAGAGAGATCGGCCAGGCTTTCGGTGAACCGTTCCCAATCGGCCCGACGAACATCGAATCGGTTGTTCGCGGCACTCCGTTCCGCCGCTAAGGCTTTTGGCAGTCTCAGCCTGATGTCCACAGCATTGTGGTCACTAGTCGTCCAGTCGCACCTGACATTCCATCCCCGGATGAATCGGGTCATGGAAGGCGACGCCAGAGTAACGTCGATGAATGACGAACCTCGTGGCGTCCAGAAAGTTGGTGGTTGGGCAACGTCGTTCACCACTTCCATGCCAAACGCTGCGACGAGGGATTCGAGTTGGGCTCCTCTATCGTCGGTTCTCTGCGGGCCCCAGAGTGACGACCGCGCGTTGGCATCTAACGATACTAACAGTCTCTGCCCTCTCAGGGAGCGGAACACCATCTCGAGGTGCCTGAGATGTTTCTCAATCTCTTCGCAGTGTTGAAAGTAACACGATGCTACATAGAATGAGGAACCGGGAGCCAGTATTTCCGCACATGCACAGTGGGAGTTACTAAGCTGTGAGACGAAGACTATATCGAGGTGTGGATTGCATACGGCTACTGCAGCCCACGGCGTTTCCGTGTGTACTGCCGCTATCCTCACCCCGGTTCCTAAGCCACAGACGGTGCTGCTCGTCTCTTGCTTCTTTACGTATGCTTCCTGCAATAGCAGGACGTCAAGTCGCTTTTCGACAATGAGCTGACGCACCTCGCCAGTTACCGCAGCTGAACGACGCATATTCAGCTGCATTACTCTAAGCCCCGTGGTCGCTGTCGTGGGCGCGGGCTCCGAGAGCCTTTCTCCTTGTTTCGGTGTTCCTATGTGGGTAGGGACTTCGTTCGCGTTCGGAGACGGGACGCTTGCGGGCATTGAGGCCCTGGACGACGCGTGCGCGGACGTATTCTCGCACGCGGTCTCTACTCTGTTCGCGGAGCTATTCGCGGAACTATCGCTTGCCTGTTTCCTTTCTTTCCTGTCGCTTGCCTGTTTCCCTTCTACTTTTTCTTTGCATAACTTTGCCTGTTTCCTTTTACTTATCGATTCGTCGCACCTCGTTAGGCGGACTTGGACGGCACGAAGGCCGTTACCTTGTTGGGTCCGCACCACTGTCGGCGCGGACGAGGAGGGGACCCGCCCGGGAGCGGGTTCGCGGTGTAGAAGACTCGCAAGAGCAGCGGTCATCGAGCGCGTCACCGGGCGGTTTCGCGTCTCGACAAGTGGTGCGACCGTTTGCGTCCCACGTTGTCTTCTTATCTCTGGCGGGCGATGTGCTGCCGGCCGAGATCTTCTCACCGCTTCCATGATAGTCTCCCCCAGTCCAGCCCCCTCCCGGAGATCCGAATGGGGGGCTAGTTTACCTCCGGAATCTTTTGAACTTGGAGAAACCATCATGTTTTGAAATTTTGTTGCGGCTGGATTAACCCCCAGTTCCCAGGGTCGGCTGGAAAAGGAAAGGAAGTATTAGTGGACACGGGGGGGTCCCTCGGTTCCGTCATCTCATCTACCACCCAGCTCATTCGAACATGGTATTTAGCTGGGTTTCAGAAATGCCGGTCCCGATGGGTTTTGCCTCGACGCTTGTCTCCTTCTTTCGTTCCGTTGGAGCGCTAGAGGGTGGCGGATGCGGTGCGTCGGCTTGGGGGTTTGGTCGGGATGGGGATGTGGGTAGTGGGTAGGTCTCCCCCTGTCTGGAGCAGGTCATGGCCTCGGTCTTAGCACGAGCGCTTCCCGCCGCTTGGCTTTCGATGAGGCACTCTTCCCGCGGTCTCGCGGTCTCTGTGCTGCTCCGTAGGCCACGGCTATGCACGCTTGGTGCATAGCTCCCGTTAGAGCTCTATGTTTCGGTAGCAGCTTGGTTCCACTTTCCGCTTTAGATTCGATGGGATTCGGGCCTCGGCCGTCGGCGATCCGCTCGGTGTAGCCGTGGTTTCTTGCTCGACTCTCGATGGAGCACGGAGCCGCGGTCACTTGGTGACTCCGCAGGAGTTCCGTGCTTCGGTCGGCGTTGCTCCACTGCCTCTCGATGGGGCTCGGGACCGCGGTCACAAAGTGACTCCGCAGGAGTTCCGAGTCTCGGTCAGCGGTGGCCTGCTTTCGACGGGGTTTCTGGCGTGCTGGGTGGGATTCCCTGGCAGCCAGCGGGCAGTTTAGGTTTCCCGGCCTTCGTTGGGCGGCTCCGCGGGGGCTCCGAACCTCGGTCAGTAGCGTTTTGCTTTTGACTCGCGATGGGGTTCGGGGCCGCGGCCGTTCTGCGGCTGGGTACTTCGGCTGCCCGTGGACCACGGTGCCGGTGTTCATGTCTTGTTGGACGCTGTGGCGTTGACGGCTCTCTCGCGAGGGCCTTCCCTTCACCCTTTGGGTGTTGGTGTTGGCCGCGGTGCCGTCGTCAGCTGCGCGCCCACGCATGACGCCATTTGGTCCGTGGGAGACGTGGACTTAGAGTGGTTGTCTCCTCCACTCCACTACGCTTCGTTTGGTTCGCTCGACTCCGAAGAGCCTGCTTTCCAGCGGTACCACGTGGAGGCACAAGCGTAGCTAGGACACGTTGTGTCCCTTACAGCTCCGGCTCCCCAGGGGATTAGAGCCCTTCCCTTGGCATGTCCAATCAGACCCGTGTGTCTCTTCCGTATCTTGGCTTGTTTCTATCGTGTTTTGCTTGATTTATTTGTTCGTAGCGGCGCAGTTCTTTGGTTTTTTGCAGCATTTTTGGCCGTTTTTTGGCACTTTTAATGCGTTTGCGTTCAAGTTTTTGCACTATTTTGGTGGCGCATTGTTTCGTTTTGTGCTCGCCGGCGTTCTTTTGCCTTCTCTCTGAGCGGCGCCGTCCCAAATTTTCTGGTTTTTCCCCTAATTTTTCCTCTAGATTTCCCTAAGAGTGCCCTAAAAATCTCCTGAAAGTGAAAAGCGCGGGCATGAAACACGCACAGAGTGCATGCCATGCCCGCGCCAACTAGCACCGTAGTGCTTCTAAACCCTGAGCTATAGCCTAAAAATCTCCTTAAAGTGAAAAGCGCGGGCATGAAACATGCACAAAGTGCATGCCATGCCCGCGCTAACGTGCCTATTGCTAGCACCGTAGTGCTTCTAGCCCCTAGCTAGACCTAAAAATCCCCTTAAAGTGAAAAGCGCGGGCATGAAACACGCACAAAATGCATGCCATGCCCGCGCTAACGTGCCTATTGCTAGCACCGTAGTGCTTCTAGCCCCTAGCTAGACCTAAAAATCTCCTTAAAGTGAAAAGCGCGGGCATGAAACACGCACAAAGTGCATGCCATGCCCGCGCCAACGTGCCGACTACCAGCGGCGTATCCCCTCTGGAAATTTGCCTAATGCAAAAAGCGCGGACACGCAGCACACACCAGGTGCATGCCCGTGCCCGCGCCACGCCGTCCACCATCAGCGTGTTATTTCCAGGGGGCCTAATCTAACGGGAATCCCGAGGGTCCCGGCCTAGAAAACTCCTTAAAGTGAAAAGCGCGGGCATGAAACACGCACAAAGTGCATGCCATGCCCGCGCAAACGTGCCTATTGCTAGCATTGCTAGCATCGTAGTGCTTCTAGCCCCTAGCTAGACCTAAAAATCTCCTTAAAGTGAAAAGCGCGGGCATGAAACACGCACAGAGTGCATGCCATGCCCGCGCCAGCGTGCCGACTACCAGCGGCGTATCCCCTCTGGAAATTTGCCTAATGCAAAAAGCGCGGACACGCAGCGCACACCAGGTGCATGCCCGTGCCCGCGCCACGCCGTCCACCATCAGCGTGTTATTTCCAGGGGGCCTAATCTAACGGGGATCCCGAGGGTCCCGGCCTAGAAAACTCCTTAAAGTGAAAAGCGCGGGCATGAAACACGCACAAAGTGCATGCCATGCCCGCGCAAGCGTGCCTATTGCTAGCACCGTAGTGCTTCTAGCCCCTAGCCAGACCTAAAAATCTCCTTAAAGTGAAAAGCGCGGGCATGAAACACGCACAAAGTGCATGCCATGCCCGCGCCGACGTGCCGACTACCAGCGGCGTATCCCTTCTGGAAATTTGCTTAATGCAGAAAGCGCGGGCACGAGGCACGCACCAGGTGCATGTCCATACCCGCGCCAACACGCCGTCCACCGTCGGCGTATTATTTCCAGAGGGCCTAGTCTAGCTAAGATCCCGAAAATCCCTTAACGTGAAATGCGCGGACATATACACGCACAAAGTGCATGCACATGCCCGCGCATATTATGGGACGACTGGCCGCCACGCCAGCGATGCAGTGCTTTACAACCTCAAATTCCTTTAAAGCAAAACGGCGCGAGCATGAAGCACACATCGGTGTGCCATGCCCGCGCCAACACGCCACCATGCCGCCTTCGACGGCATAGTGCTTTATTTCTTTAAAGCGAAATACGCGGACACAAGCTTATGCCTATGTCCGCGCGTCACGCCCGCTCTCAGCGGCGTATTGCTTTCGCTTTTTGATTAAAGTAAAAAGCGCGGGCATGAAACACACACAAGGTATGCCATGCCCGCGCATCCACGCCGCCTTGCCTGTATCAGGCGACGTGGTCTGTTCGCTGCTACGTTCGACCGGTCTTTGCCGGTCGTACTCACGTTCTTGGTCATCGCCACCGAAGTGACTCCGTGAGTTTGAAACATTCGTCCGGTCTTTGCCGGACGTTCTCACATTCTTTGTCATCACCACTGCTGTTGCAGTGGCTCTGTGAGTTTGCCATTTTCGATCGGTCTTTGCCGATCGTGCTCAATTCTGTGTCATTGCCACTTATGTGACTCTATGAGCTGATACGCTCGTCCGGTCTTTGCCGGTCGTACTCACATTTTTGGTCATCACCACTTTTGTGGCTCTGTGAGTTGGCTACTTTCGATAGTTCTTTGCCTATCGTACTCACGTTTTGGGTCATCGTCACCGAAGTGACTCCGTGAGGTGAGACATTTGACCGGTCTTTGCCGGTCGCCCACTTTTTGGTCATCATCACCTAGGTA
>NW_027489518.1:20000-37869 GCF_050948215.1 Halictus rubicundus
AGACGATTTTCGACGTGATATCACTGTAATATAGACGGTTTCTAACAATATATATCATAACACCAAACTCGCTACAATTATTATTTATCGAGTTATTAGCAAATAATGGACGGATGTGCTACTCCGTCGGACGTTCGACGAAAATTTTTCTAAGTCCCACCGCCAAGAGGAAACTTTTTCCCTATCGGTCCTAGACGATTTTCGACGTGATATCACTGTAATATAGACGGTTTCTAACAATATATATCATAACACCAAACTCGCTACAATTATTATTCTTCGAGTTATTAGCAAATAATGGACGGATGTGCTACTCCGTCGGACGTTCGACGAAAATTTTTCTAAGTCCCACCGCCAAGAGGAAACTTTTTCCCTATCGGTCCTAGACGATTTTCGACGTGATATCACTGTAATATAGACGGTTTCTAACAATATATATCATAACACCAAACTCGCTACAATTATTATTCATCGAGTTATTAGCAAATAATGGACGGATGTGCTACTCCGTCGACAAAACTCTGGAAATTTTTCTAAGTCCCACCGCTAAGAGGAAACTTTTTCCGTATCGGTCCTAGACGATTTTCGACGTGATATCACTGTAATATAGACGGTTTCTAACAATATATATCATAACACCAAACTCGCTACAATTATTATTTATCGAGTTATTAGCAAATAATGGACGGATGTGCTACTCCGTCGGACGTTCGACGAAAATTTTTCTAAGTCCCACCGCCAAGAGGAAACTTTTTCCCTATCGGTCCTAGACGATTTTCGACGTGATATCACTGTAATATAGACGGTTTCTAACAATATATATCATAACACCAAACTCGCTACAATTATTATTTATCGAGTTATTAGCAAATAATGGACGGATGTGCTACTCCGTCGACAAAACTCTGGAAATTTTTCTAAGTCCCACCGCCAAGAGGAAACTTTTTCCGTATCGGTCCTAGACGATTTTCGACGTGATATCACTGTAATATAGACGGTTTCTAACAATATATATCATAACACCAAACTCGCTACAATTATTATTTATCGAGTTATTAGCAAATAATGGACGGATGTGCTACTCCGTCGGACGTTCGACGAAAATTTTTCTAAGTCCCACCGCCAAGAGGAAACTTTTTCCGTATCGGTCCTAGACGATTTTCGACGTGATATCACTGTAATATAGACGGTTTCTAACAATATATATCATAACACCAAACTCGCTACAATTATTATTTATCGAGTTATTAGCAAATAATGGACGGATGTGCTACTCCGTCGGACGTTCGACGAAAATTTTTCTAAGTCCCACCGCCAAGAGGAAACTTTTTCCCTATCGGTCCTAGACGATTTTCGACGTGATATCACTGTAATATAGACGGTTTCTAACAATATATATCATAACACCAAACTCGCTACAATTATTATTTATCGAGTTATTAGCAAATAATGGACGGATGTGCTACTCCGTCGACAAAACTCTGGAAATTTTTCTAAGTCCCACCGCTAAGAGGAAACTTTTTCCGTATCGGTCCTAGACGATTTTCGACGTGATATCACTGTAATATAGACGGTTTCTAACAATATATATCATAACACCAAACTCGCTACAATTATTATTTATCGAGTTATTAGCAAATAATGGACGGATGTGCTACTCCGTCGGACGTTCGACGAAAATTTTTCTAAGTCCCACCGCTAAGAGGAAACTTTTTCCGTATCGGTCCTAGACGATTTTCGACGTGATATCACTGTAATATAGACGGTTTCTAACAATATATATCATAACACCAAACTCGCTACAATTATTATTTATCGAGTTATTAGCAAATAATGGACGGATGTGCTACTCCGTCGGACGTTCGACGAAAATTTTTCTAAGTCCCACCGCCAAGAGGAAACTTTTTCCCTATCGGTCCTAGACGATTTTCGACGTGATATCACTGTAATATAGACGGTTTCTAACAATATATATCATAACACCAAACTCGCTACAATTATTATTTATCGAGTTATTAGCAAATAATGGACGGATGTGCTACTCCGTCGACAAAACTCTGGAAATTTTTCTAAGTCCCACCGCCAAGAGGAAACTTTTTCCGTATCGGTCCTAGACGATTTTCGACGTGATATCACTGTAATATAGACGGTTTCTAACAATATATATCATAACACCAAACTCGCTACAATTATTATTTATCGAGTTATTAGCAAATAATGGACGGATGTGCTACTCCGTCGGACGTTCGACGAAAATTTTTCTAAGTCCCACCGCTAAGAGGAAACTTTTTCCGTATCGGTCCTAGACGATTTTCGACGTGATATCACTGTAATATAGACGGTTTCTAACAATATGTATCATAACACCAAACTCGCTACAATTATTATTTATCGAGTTATTAGCAAATAATGGACGGATGTGCTACTCCGTCGACAAAACTCTGGAAATTTTTCTAAGTCCCACCGCTAAGAGGAAACTTTTTCCGTATCGGTCCTAGACGATTTTCGACGTGATATCACTGTAATATAGACGGTTTCTAACAATATATATCATAACACCAAACTCGCTACAATTATTATTTATCGAGTTATTAGCAAATAATGGACGGATGTGCTACTCCGTCGGACGTTCGACGAAAATTTTTCTAAGTCCCACCGCCAAGAGGAAACTTTTTCCCTATCGGTCCTAGACGATTTTCGACGTGATATCACTGTAATATAGACGGTTTCTAACAATATATATCATAACACCAAACTCGCTACAATTATTATTTATCGAGTTATTAGCAAATAATGGACGGATGTGCTACTCCGTCGACAAAACTCTGGAAATTTTTCTAAGTCCCACCGCCAAGAGGAAACTTTTTCCCTATCGGTCCTAGACGATTTTCGACGTGATATCACTGTAATATAGACGGTTTCTAACAATATATATCATAACACCAAACTCGCTACAATTATTATTTATCGAGTTATTAGCAAATAATGGACGGATGTGCTACTCCGTCGACAAAACTCTGGAAATTTTTCTAAGTCCCACCGCTAAGAGGAAACTTTTTCCGTATCGGTCCTAGACGATTTTCGACGTGATATCACTGTAATATAGACGGTTTCTAACAATATATATCATAACACCAAACTCGCTACAATTATTATTTATCGAGTTATTAGCAAATAATGGACGGATGTGCTACTCCGTCGGACGTTCGACGAAAATTTTTCTAAGTCCCACCGCCAAGAGGAAACTTTTTCCCTATCGGTCCTAGACGATTTTCGACGTGATATCACTGTAATATAGACGGTTTCTAACAATATATATCATAACACCAAACTCGCTACAATTATTATTCATCGAGTTATTAGCAAATAATGGACGGATGTGCTACTCCGTCGACAAAACTCTGGAAATTTTTCTAAGTCCCACCGCTAAGAGGAAACTTTTTCCGTATCGGTCCTAGACGATTTTCGACGTGATATCACTGTAATATAGACGGTTTCTAACAATATATATCATAACACCAAACTCGCTACAATTATTATTTATCGAGTTATTAGCAAATAATGGACGGATGTGCTACTCCGTCGGACGTTCGACGAAAATTTTTCTAAGTCCCACCGC
This sequence comes from Halictus rubicundus, assembly GCF_050948215.1. Lineage (NCBI taxonomy): Eukaryota > Metazoa > Arthropoda > Insecta > Hymenoptera > Halictidae > Halictus > Halictus rubicundus. The sequence continues at coordinate 23,620 of NW_027489518.1, forward strand.
CAAGAGGAAACTTTTTCCCTATCGGTCCTAGACGATTTTCGACGTGATATCACTGTAATATAGACGGTTTCTAACAATATATATCATAACACCAAACTCGCTACAATTATTATTCTTCGAGTTATTAGCAAATAATGGACGGATGTGCTACTCCGTCGGACGTTCGACGAAAATTTTTCTAAGTCCCACCGCCAAGAGGAAACTTTTTCCCTATCGGTCCTAGACGATTTTCGACGTGATATCACTGTAATATAGACGGTTTCTAACAATATATATCATAACACCAAACTCGCTACAATTATTATTCATCGAGTTATTAGCAAATAATGGACGGATGTGCTACTCCGTCGACAAAACTCTGGAAATTTTTCTAAGTCCCACCGCTAAGAGGAAACTTTTTCCGTATCGGTCCTAGACGATTTTCGACGTGATATCACTGTAATATAGACGGTTTCTAACAATATATATCATAACACCAAACTCGCTACAATTATTATTTATCGAGTTATTAGCAAATAATGGACGGATGTGCTACTCCGTCGGACGTTCGACGAAAATTTTTCTAAGTCCCACCGCCAAGAGGAAACTTTTTCCCTATCGGTCCTAGACGATTTTCGACGTGATATCACTGTAATATAGACGGTTTCTAACAATATATATCATAACACCAAACTCGCTACAATTATTATTTATCGAGTTATTAGCAAATAATGGACGGATGTGCTACTCCGTCGACAAAACTCTGGAAATTTTTCTAAGTCCCACCGCCAAGAGGAAACTTTTTCCGTATCGGTCCTAGACGATTTTCGACGTGATATCACTGTAATATAGACGGTTTCTAACAATATATATCATAACACCAAACTCGCTACAATTATTATTTATCGAGTTATTAGCAAATAATGGACGGATGTGCTACTCCGTCGGACGTTCGACGAAAATTTTTCTAAGTCCCACCGCCAAGAGGAAACTTTTTCCGTATCGGTCCTAGACGATTTTCGACGTGATATCACTGTAATATAGACGGTTTCTAACAATATATATCATAACACCAAACTCGCTACAATTATTATTTATCGAGTTATTAGCAAATAATGGACGGATGTGCTACTCCGTCGGACGTTCGACGAAAATTTTTCTAAGTCCCACCGCCAAGAGGAAACTTTTTCCCTATCGGTCCTAGACGATTTTCGACGTGATATCACTGTAATATAGACGGTTTCTAACAATATATATCATAACACCAAACTCGCTACAATTATTATTTATCGAGTTATTAGCAAATAATGGACGGATGTGCTACTCCGTCGACAAAACTCTGGAAATTTTTCTAAGTCCCACCGCTAAGAGGAAACTTTTTCCGTATCGGTCCTAGACGATTTTCGACGTGATATCACTGTAATATAGACGGTTTCTAACAATATATATCATAACACCAAACTCGCTACAATTATTATTTATCGAGTTATTAGCAAATAATGGACGGATGTGCTACTCCGTCGGACGTTCGACGAAAATTTTTCTAAGTCCCACCGCTAAGAGGAAACTTTTTCCGTATCGGTCCTAGACGATTTTCGACGTGATATCACTGTAATATAGACGGTTTCTAACAATATATATCATAACACCAAACTCGCTACAATTATTATTTATCGAGTTATTAGCAAATAATGGACGGATGTGCTACTCCGTCGGACGTTCGACGAAAATTTTTCTAAGTCCCACCGCCAAGAGGAAACTTTTTCCCTATCGGTCCTAGACGATTTTCGACGTGATATCACTGTAATATAGACGGTTTCTAACAATATATATCATAACACCAAACTCGCTACAATTATTATTTATCGAGTTATTAGCAAATAATGGACGGATGTGCTACTCCGTCGACAAAACTCTGGAAATTTTTCTAAGTCCCACCGCCAAGAGGAAACTTTTTCCGTATCGGTCCTAGACGATTTTCGACGTGATATCACTGTAATATAGACGGTTTCTAACAATATATATCATAACACCAAACTCGCTACAATTATTATTTATCGAGTTATTAGCAAATAATGGACGGATGTGCTACTCCGTCGGACGTTCGACGAAAATTTTTCTAAGTCCCACCGCTAAGAGGAAACTTTTTCCGTATCGGTCCTAGACGATTTTCGACGTGATATCACTGTAATATAGACGGTTTCTAACAATATGTATCATAACACCAAACTCGCTACAATTATTATTTATCGAGTTATTAGCAAATAATGGACGGATGTGCTACTCCGTCGACAAAACTCTGGAAATTTTTCTAAGTCCCACCGCTAAGAGGAAACTTTTTCCGTATCGGTCCTAGACGATTTTCGACGTGATATCACTGTAATATAGACGGTTTCTAACAATATATATCATAACACCAAACTCGCTACAATTATTATTTATCGAGTTATTAGCAAATAATGGACGGATGTGCTACTCCGTCGGACGTTCGACGAAAATTTTTCTAAGTCCCACCGCCAAGAGGAAACTTTTTCCCTATCGGTCCTAGACGATTTTCGACGTGATATCACTGTAATATAGACGGTTTCTAACAATATATATCATAACACCAAACTCGCTACAATTATTATTTATCGAGTTATTAGCAAATAATGGACGGATGTGCTACTCCGTCGACAAAACTCTGGAAATTTTTCTAAGTCCCACCGCCAAGAGGAAACTTTTTCCCTATCGGTCCTAGACGATTTTCGACGTGATATCACTGTAATATAGACGGTTTCTAACAATATATATCATAACACCAAACTCGCTACAATTATTATTTATCGAGTTATTAGCAAATAATGGACGGATGTGCTACTCCGTCGACAAAACTCTGGAAATTTTTCTAAGTCCCACCGCTAAGAGGAAACTTTTTCCGTATCGGTCCTAGACGATTTTCGACGTGATATCACTGTAATATAGACGGTTTCTAACAATATATATCATAACACCAAACTCGCTACAATTATTATTTATCGAGTTATCAGCAAATAATGGACGGATGTGCTACTCCGTCGGACGTTCGACGAAAATTTTTCTAAGTCCCACCGCCAAGAGGAAACTTTTTCCCTATCGGTCCTAGACGATTTTCGACGTGATATCACTGTAATATAGACGGTTTCTAACAATATATATCATAACACCAAACTCGCTACAATTATTATTCATCGAGTTATTAGCAAATAATGGACGGATGTGCTACTCCGTCGACAAAACTCTGGAAATTTTTCTAAGTCCCACCGCTAAGAGGAAACTTTTTCCGTATCGGTCCTAGACGATTTTCGACGTGATATCACTGTAATATAGACGGTTTCTAACAATATATATCATAACACCAAACTCGCTACAATTATTATTTATCGAGTTATTAGCAAATAATGGACGGATGTGCTACTCCGTCGGACGTTCGACGAAAATTTTTCTAAGTCCCACCGCCAAGAGGAAACTTTTTCCCTATCGGTCCTAGACGATTTTCGACGTGATATCACTGTAATATAGACGGTTTCTAACAATATATATCATAACACCAAACTCGCTACAATTATTATTCTTCGAGTTATTAGCAAATAATGGACGGATGTGCTACTCCGTCGGACGTTCGACGAAAATTTTTCTAAGTCCCACCGCCAAGAGGAAACTTTTTCCCTATCGGTCCTAGACGATTTTCGACGTGATATCACTGTAATATAGACGGTTTCTAACAATATATATCATAACACCAAACTCGCTACAATTATTATTCATCGAGTTATTAGCAAATAATGGACGGATGTGCTACTCCGTCGACAAAACTCTGGAAATTTTTCTAAGTCCCACCGCTAAGAGGAAACTTTTTCCGTATCGGTCCTAGACGATTTTCGACGTGATATCACTGTAATATAGACGGTTTCTAACAATATATATCATAACACCAAACTCGCTACAATTATTATTTATCGAGTTATTAGCAAATAATGGACGGATGTGCTACTCCGTCGGACGTTCGACGAAAATTTTTCTAAGTCCCACCGCCAAGAGGAAACTTTTTCCCTATCGGTCCTAGACGATTTTCGACGTGATATCACTGTAATATAGACGGTTTCTAACAATATATATCATAACACCAAACTCGCTACAATTATTATTTATCGAGTTATTAGCAAATAATGGACGGATGTGCTACTCCGTCGACAAAACTCTGGAAATTTTTCTAAGTCCCACCGCCAAGAGGAAACTTTTTCCCTATCGGTCCTAGACGATTTTCGACGTGATATCACTGTAATATAGACGGTTTCTAACAATATATATCATAACACCAAACTCGCTACAATTATTATTTATCGAGTTATTAGCAAATAATGGACGGATGTGCTACTCCGTCGACAAAACTCTGGAAATTTTTCTAAGTCCCACCGCTAAGAGGAAACTTTTTCCGTATCGGTCCTAGACGATTTTCGACGTGATATCACTGTAATATAGACGGTTTCTAACAATATATATCATAACACCAAACTCGCTACAATTATTATTTATCGAGTTATTAGCAAATAATGGACGGATGTGCTACTCCGTCGGACGTTCGACGAAAATTTTTCTAAGTCCCACCGCCAAGAGGAAACTTTTTCCGTATCGGTCCTAGACGATTTTCGACGTGATATCACTGTAATATAGACGGTTTCTAACAATATATATCATAACACCAAACTCGCTACAATTATTATTTATCGAGTTATTAGCAAATAATGGACGGATGTGCTACTCCGTCGGACGTTCGACGAAAATTTTTCTAAGTCCCACCGCCAAGAGGAAACTTTTTCCCTATCGGTCCTAGACGATTTTCGACGTGATATCACTGTAATATAGACGGTTTCTAACAATATATATCATAACACCAAACTCGCTACAATTATTATTTATCGAGTTATTAGCAAATAATGGACGGATGTGCTACTCCGTCGGACGTTCGACGAAAATTTTTCTAAGTCCCACCGCCAAGAGGAAACTTTTTCCGTATCGGTCCTAGACGATTTTCGACGTGATATCACTGTAATATAGACGGTTTCTAACAATATATATCATAACACCAAACTCGCTACAATTATTATTTATCGAGTTATTAGCAAATAATGGACGGATGTGCTACTCCGTCGGACGTTCGACGAAAATTTTTCTAAGTCCCACCGCCAAGAGGAAACTTTTTCCCTATCGGTCCTAGACGATTTTCGACGTGATATCACTGTAATATAGACGGTTTCTAACAATATATATCATAACACCAAACTCGCTACAATTATTATTTATCGAGTTATTAGCAAATAATGGACGGATGTGCTACTCCGTCGACAAAACTCTGGAAATTTTTCTAAGTCCCACCGCTAAGAGGAAACTTTTTCCGTATCGGTCCTAGACGATTTTCGACGTGATATCACTGTAATATAGACGGTTTCTAACAATATATATCATAACACCAAACTCGCTACAATTATTATTTATCGAGTTATTAGCAAATAATGGACGGATGTGCTACTCCGTCGGACGTTCGACGAAAATTTTTCTAAGTCCCACCGCCAAGAGGAAACTTTTTCCGTATCGGTCCTAGACGATTTTCGACGTGATATCACTGTAATATAGACGGTTTCTAACAATATATATCATAACACCAAACTCGCTACAATTATTATTTATCGAGTTATTAGCAAATAATGGACGGATGTGCTACTCCGTCGGACGTTCGACGAAAATTTTTCTAAGTCCCACCGCCAAGAGGAAACTTTTTCCCTATCGGTCCTAGACGATTTTCGACGTGATATCACTGTAATATAGACGGTTTCTAACAATATATATCATAACACCAAACTCGCTACAATTATTATTTATCGAGTTATTAGCAAATAATGGACGGATGTGCTACTCCGTCGACAAAACTCTGGAAATTTTTCTAAGTCCCACCGCCAAGAGGAAACTTTTTCCCTATCGGTCCTAGACGATTTTCGACGTGATATCACTGTAATATAGACGGTTTCTAACAATATATATCATAACACCAAACTCGCTACAATTATTATTTATCGAGTTATTAGCAAATAATGGACGGATGTGCTACTCCGTCGGACGTTCGACGAAAATTTTTCTAAGTCCCACCGCCAAGAGGAAACTTTTTCCCTATCGGTCCTAGACGATTTTCGACGTGATATCACTGTAATATAGACGGTTTCTAACAATATATATCATAACACCAAACTCGCTACAATTATTATTTATCGAGTTATTAGCAAATAATGGACGGATGTGCTACTCCGTCGGACGTTCGACGAAAATTTTTCTAAGTCCCACCGCCAAGAGGAAACTTTTTCCGTATCGGTCCTAGACGATTTTCGACGTGATATCACTGTAATATAGACGGTTTCTAACAATATATATCATAACACCAAACTCGCTACAATTATTATTTATCGAGTTATTAGCAAATAATGGACGGATGTGCTACTCCGTCGGACGTTCGACGAAAATTTTTCTAAGTCCCACCGCTAAGAGGAAACTTTTTCCGTATCGGTCCTAGACGATTTTCGACGTGATATCACTGTAATATAGACGGTTTCTAACAATATGTATCATAACACCAAACTCGCTACAATTATTATTTATCGAGTTATTAGCAAATAATGGACGGATGTGCTACTCCGTCGACAAAACTCTGGAAATTTTTCTAAGTCCCACCGCCAAGAGGAAACTTTTTCCCTATCGGTCCTAGACGATTTTCGACGTGATATCACTGTAATATAGACGGTTTCTAACAATATATATCATAACACCAAACTCGCTACAATTATTATTTATCGAGTTATTAGCAAATAATGGACGGATGTGCTACTCCGTCGACAAAACTCTGGAAATTTTTCTAAGTCCCACCGCTAAGAGGAAACTTTTTCCGTATCGGTCCTAGACGATTTTCGACGTGATATCACTGTAATATAGACGGTTTCTAACAATATATATCATAACACCAAACTCGCTACAATTATTATTTATCGAGTTATTAGCAAATAATGGACGGATGTGCTACTCCGTCGGACGTTCGACGAAAATTTTTCTAAGTCCCACCGCCAAGAGGAAACTTTTTCCCTATCGGTCCTAGACGATTTTCGACGTGATATCACTGTAATATAGACGGTTTCTAACAATATATATCATAACACCAAACTCGCTACAATTATTATTCATCGAGTTATTAGCAAATAATGGACGGATGTGCTACTCCGTCGACAAAACTCTGGAAATTTTTCTAAGTCCCACCGCTAAGAGGAAACTTTTTCCGTATCGGTCCTAGACGATTTTCGACGTGATATCACTGTAATATAGACGGTTTCTAACAATATATATCATAACACCAAACTCGCTACAATTATTATTTATCGAGTTATTAGCAAATAATGGACGGATGTGCTACTCCGTCGGACGTTCGACGAAAATTTTTCTAAGTCCCACCGCCAAGAGGAAACTTTTTCCCTATCGGTCCTAGACGATTTTCGACGTGATATCACTGTAATATAGACGGTTTCTAACAATATATATCATAACACCAAACTCGCTACAATTATTATTCTTCGAGTTATTAGCAAATAATGGACGGATGTGCTACTCCGTCGGACGTTCGACGAAAATTTTTCTAAGTCCCACCGCCAAGAGGAAACTTTTTCCCTATCGGTCCTAGACGATTTTCGACGTGATATCACTGTAATATAGACGGTTTCTAACAATATATATCATAACACCAAACTCGCTACAATTATTATTCATCGAGTTATTAGCAAATAATGGACGGATGTGCTACTCCGTCGACAAAACTCTGGAAATTTTTCTAAGTCCCACCGCTAAGAGGAAACTTTTTCCGTATCGGTCCTAGACGATTTTCGACGTGATATCACTGTAATATAGACGGTTTCTAACAATATATATCATAACACCAAACTCGCTACAATTATTATTTATCGAGTTATTAGCAAATAATGGACGGATGTGCTACTCCGTCGGACGTTCGACGAAAATTTTTCTAAGTCCCACCGCCAAGAGGAAACTTTTTCCCTATCGGTCCTAGACGATTTTCGACGTGATATCACTGTAATATAGACGGTTTCTAACAATATATATCATAACACCAAACTCGCTACAATTATTATTTATCGAGTTATTAGCAAATAATGGACGGATGTGCTACTCCGTCGACAAAACTCTGGAAATTTTTCTAAGTCCCACCGCCAAGAGGAAACTTTTTCCGTATCGGTCCTAGACGATTTTCGACGTGATATCACTGTAATATAGACGGTTTCTAACAATATATATCATAACACCAAACTCGCTACAATTATTATTTATCGAGTTATTAGCAAATAATGGACGGATGTGCTACTCCGTCGGACGTTCGACGAAAATTTTTCTAAGTCCCACCGCCAAGAGGAAACTTTTTCCGTATCGGTCCTAGACGATTTTCGACGTGATATCACTGTAATATAGACGGTTTCTAACAATATATATCATAACACCAAACTCGCTACAATTATTATTTATCGAGTTATTAGCAAATAATGGACGGATGTGCTACTCCGTCGGACGTTCGACGAAAATTTTTCTAAGTCCCACCGCCAAGAGGAAACTTTTTCCCTATCGGTCCTAGACGATTTTCGACGTGATATCACTGTAATATAGACGGTTTCTAACAATATATATCATAACACCAAACTCGCTACAATTATTATTTATCGAGTTATTAGCAAATAATGGACGGATGTGCTACTCCGTCGACAAAACTCTGGAAATTTTTCTAAGTCCCACCGCTAAGAGGAAACTTTTTCCGTATCGGTCCTAGACGATTTTCGACGTGATATCACTGTAATATAGACGGTTTCTAACAATATATATCATAACACCAAACTCGCTACAATTATTATTTATCGAGTTATTAGCAAATAATGGACGGATGTGCTACTCCGTCGGACGTTCGACGAAAATTTTTCTAAGTCCCACCGCTAAGAGGAAACTTTTTCCGTATCGGTCCTAGACGATTTTCGACGTGATATCACTGTAATATAGACGGTTTCTAACAATATATATCATAACACCAAACTCGCTACAATTATTATTTATCGAGTTATTAGCAAATAATGGACGGATGTGCTACTCCGTCGGACGTTCGACGAAAATTTTTCTAAGTCCCACCGCCAAGAGGAAACTTTTTCCGTATCGGTCCTAGACGATTTTCGACGTGATATCACTGTAATATAGACGGTTTCTAACAATATATATCATAACACCAAACTCGCTACAATTATTATTTATCGAGTTATTAGCAAATAATGGACGGATGTGCTACTCCGTCGGACGTTCGACGAAAATTTTTCTAAGTCCCACCGCTAAGAGGAAACTTTTTCCGTATCGGTCCTAGACGATTTTCGACGTGATATCACTGTAATATAGACGGTTTCTAACAATATGTATCATAACACCAAACTCGCTACAATTATTATTTATCGAGTTATTAGCAAATAATGGACGGATGTGCTACTCCGTCGACAAAACTCTGGAAATTTTTCTAAGTCCCACCGCTAAGAGGAAACTTTTTCCGTATCGGTCCTAGACGATTTTCGACGTGATATCACTGTAATATAGACGGTTTCTAACAATATATATCATAACACCAAACTCGCTACAATTATTATTTATCGAGTTATTAGCAAATAATGGACGGATGTGCTACTCCGTCGGACGTTCGACGAAAATTTTTCTAAGTCCCACCGCCAAGAGGAAACTTTTTCCCTATCGGTCCTAGACGATTTTCGACGTGATATCACTGTAATATAGACGGTTTCTAACAATATATATCATAACACCAAACTCGCTACAATTATTATTTATCGAGTTATTAGCAAATAATGGACGGATGTGCTACTCCGTCGGACGTTCGACGAAAATTTTTCTAAGTCCCACCGCCAAGAGGAAACTTTTTCCCTATCGGTCCTAGACGATTTTCGACGTGATATCACTGTAATATAGACGGTTTCTAACAATATATATCATAACACCAAACTCGCTACAATTATTATTTATCGAGTTATTAGCAAATAATGGACGGATGTGCTACTCCGTCGACAAAACTCTGGAAATTTTTCTAAGTCCCACCGCTAAGAGGAAACTTTTTCCGTATCGGTCCTAGACGATTTTCGACGTGATATCACTGTAATATAGACGGTTTCTAACAATATATATCATAACACCAAACTCGCTACAATTATTATTTATCGAGTTATTAGCAAATAATGGACGGATGTGCTACTCCGTCGGACGTTCGACGAAAATTTTTCTAAGTCCCACCGCCAAGAGGAAACTTTTTCCGTATCGGTCCTAGACGATTTTCGACGTGATATCACTGTAATATAGACGGTTTCTAACAATATATATCATAACACCAAACTCGCTACAATTATTATTTATCGAGTTATTAGCAAATAATGGACGGATGTGCTACTCCGTCGGACGTTCGACGAAAATTTTTCTAAGTCCCACCGCCAAGAGGAAACTTTTTCCCTATCGGTCCTAGACGATTTTCGACGTGATATCACTGTAATATAGACGGTTTCTAACAATATATATCATAACACCAAACTCGCTACAATTATTATTTATCGAGTTATTAGCAAATAATGGACGGATGTGCTACTCCGTCGACAAAACTCTGGAAATTTTTCTAAGTCCCACCGCCAAGAGGAAACTTTTTCCCTATCGGTCCTAGACGATTTTCGACGTGATATCACTGTAATATAGACGGTTTCTAACAATATATATCATAACACCAAACTCGCTACAATTATTATTTATCGAGTTATTAGCAAATAATGGACGGATGTGCTACTCCGTCGACAAAACTCTGGAAATTTTTCTAAGTCCCACCGCCAAGAGGAAACTTTTTCCGTATCGGTCCTAGACGATTTTCGACGTGATATCACTGTAATATAGACGGTTTCTAACAATATATATCATAACACCAAACTCGCTACAATTATTATTTATCGAGTTATTAGCAAATAATGGACGGATGTGCTACTCCGTCGGACGTTCGACGAAAATTTTTCCAAGTCCCACCGCCAAGAGGAAACTTTTTCCCTATCGGTCCTAGACGATTTTCGACGTGATATCACTGTAATATAGACGGTTTCTAACAATATGTATCATAACACCAAACTCGCTACAATTATTATTTATCGAGTTATTAGCAAATAATGGACGGATGTGCTACTTCGTCGGACGTTCGACGAAAATTTTTCTAAGTCCCACCGCCAAGAGGAAACTTTTTCCCTATCGGTCCTAGACGATTTTCGACGTGATATCACTGTAATATAGACGGTTTCTAACAATATATATCATAACACCAAACTCGCTACAATTATTATTTATCGAGTTATTAGCAAATAATGGACGGATGTGCTACTCCGTCGACAAAACTCTGGAAATTTTTCTAAGTCCCACCGCTAAGAGGAAACTTTTTCCGTATCGGTCCTAGACGATTTTCGACGTGATATCACTGTAATATAGACGGTTTCTAACAATATATATCATAACACCAAACTCGCTACAATTATTATTTATCGAGTTATTAGCAAATAATGGACGGATGTGCTACTCCGTCGGACGTTCGACGAAAATTTTTCTAAGTCCCACCGCCAAGAGGAAACTTTTTCCCTATCGGTCCTAGACGATTTTCGACGTGATATCACTGTAATATAGACGGTTTCTAACAATATATATCATAACACCAAACTCGCTACAATTATTATTTATCGAGTTATTAGCAAATAATGGACGGATGTGCTACTCCGTCGACAAAACTCTGGAAATTTTTCTAAGTCCCACCGCCAAGAGGAAACTTTTTCCCTATCGGTCCTAGACGATTTTCGACGTGATATCACTGTAATATAGACGGTTTCTAACAATATATATCATAACACCAAACTCGCTACAATTATTATTTATCGAGTTATTAGCAAATAATGGACGGATGTGCTACTCCGTCGACAAAACTCTGGAAATTTTTCTAAGTCCCACCGCCAAGAGGAAACTTTTTCCCTATCGGTCCTAGACGATTTTCGACGTGATATCACTGTAATATAGACGGTTTCTAACAATATATATCATAACACCAAACTCGCTACAATTATTATTTATCGAGTTATTAGCAAATAATGGACGGATGTGCTACTCCGTCGACAAAACTCTGGAAATTTTTCTAAGTCCCACCGCTAAGAGGAAACTTTTTCCGTATCGGTCCTAGACGATTTTCGACGTGATATCACTGTAATATAGACGGTTTCTAACAATATATATCATAACACCAAACTCGCTACAATTATTATTTATCGAGTTATTAGCAAATAATGGACGGATGTGCTACTCCGTCGACAAAACTCTGGAAATTTTTCTAAGTCCCACCGCCAAGAGGAAACTTTTTCCCTATCGGTCCTAGACGATTTTCGACGTGATATCACTGTAATATAGACGGTTTCTAACAATATATATCATAACACCAAACTCGCTACAATTATTATTTATCGAGTTATTAGCAAATAATGGACGGATGTGCTACTCCGTCGGACGTTCGACGAAAATTTTTCTAAGTCCCACCGCCAAGAGGAAACTTTTTCCCTATCGGTCCTAGACGATTTTCGACGTGATATCACTGTAATATAGACGGTTTCTAACAATATATATCATAACACCAAACTCGCTACAATTATTATTTATCGAGTTATTAGCAAATAATGGACGGATGTGCTACTCCGTCGGACGTTCGACGAAAATTTTTCTAAGTCCCACCGCCAAGAGGAAACTTTTTCCGTATCGGTCCTAGACGATTTTCGACGTGATATCACTGTAATATAGACGGTTTCTAACAATATATATCATAACACCAAACTCGCTACAATTATTATTTATCGAGTTATTAGCAAATAATGGACGGATGTGCTACTCCGTCGGACGTTCGACGAAAATTTTTCTAAGTCCCACCGCCAAGAGGAAACTTTTTCCCTATCGGTCCTAGACGATTTTCGACGTGATATCACTGTAATATAGACGGTTTCTAACAATATATATCATAACACCAAACTCGCTACAATTATTATTTATCGAGTTATTAGCAAATAATGGACGGATGTGCTACTCCGTCGACAAAACTCTGGAAATTTTTCTAAGTCCCACCGCCAAGAGGAAACTTTTTCCCTATCGGTCCTAGACGATTTTCGACGTGATATCACTGTAATATAGACGGTTTCTAACAATATATATCATAACACCAAACTCGCTACAATTATTATTTATCGAGTTATTAGCAAATAATGGACGGATGTGCTACTCCGTCGACAAAACTCTGGAAATTTTTCTAAGTCCCACCGCCAAGAGGAAACTTTTTCCGTATCGGTCCTAGACGATTTTCGACGTGATATCACTGTAATATAGACGGTTTCTAACAATATATATCATAACACCAAACTCGCTACAATTATTATTTATCGAGTTATTAGCAAATAATGGACGGATGTGCTACTCCGTCGGACGTTCGACGAAAATTTTTCTAAGTCCCACCGCCAAGAGGAAACTTTTTCCCTATCGGTCCTAGACGATTTTCGACGTGATATCACTGTAATATAGACGGTTTCTAACAATATATATCATAACACCAAACTCGCTACAATTATTATTTATCGAGTTATTAGCAAATAATGGACTTGAGTAGGGTGACACCCGGCCGTACTACATTCTGTTCTACAAATTGCACGGGTAAACGGCGGTTGGAAATGATGCTCCGTATTGTTAGTTAGTGTATCCCCGAAGGTCTATGCGTACCGCAGCGTTGGATTGACGAGATTCCTTCTGTCTCTATCTTTTTTTTTCTCTACGATAGCATGTATCGCGATGACAAACGACTAGGAAGCGTGTTTACCGAGTTATTAGCGATCCGAGTGACACCCGGCCGTACTACATTCTGTTCTACAAATTGCACGGGTAAACGGCGGTTGGAAATGATGCTCCGTATTGTTAGTTAGTGTATCCCCGAAGGTCTATGCGTACCGCAGCGTTGGATTGACGAGATTCCTTCTGTCCCTATCTTTTTTTTTCTCTACGATAGCATGTATCGCGATGACAAACGACTAGGAAGCGTGTTTACCGAGTTATTAGCGATCCGAGTGACACCCGATCGTACTA
>NW_027489519.1:0-37767 GCF_050948215.1 Halictus rubicundus
GAAATCTAAAACAAACTTTGTAGTAAATTCAAGCTTTTATTTCTTAATTTATTATATAATCCCCATCATTATCAAGGACAGTTTGACATCTTTCCTGAAAATTTTCAATTACCCTCTTATAGAAATCCAGGGTTCGTGAAACAAAATATGACTCAAGGTGCCTCCTTACATCTTCTACAGAAGCGAATGTTTTATTTCTTAAATGATGCTTCAGAAATCTGGAAAGATGATAGTCAGAGGGAGCAATATCCGGTGAGCACGGGGGGTGCGGTAAAACTTCTCATTGCAATTCTTTGATTTTTTCCCGTGTGAGTTTCGCTGTATGGGGCCGAGCATAGTCAATTTGCAGTATTACACCTTTTCTGTGGACTAAAGATGCCCTCTTTTTCAATAGTTCTGAATACAGCCGTTGTAATTGCTGACAATACAACTGAGCAGTAACTGTTTCTCCAGGTTTCAACAACTCAAAGTGAATTATGCCACGACAGTCCCACCAAATGCACAGTAACACCTTTCTAAGGTGTAGGGGTTGATATTGTCGTTTGATTTGCAAAAAGCCATTGCTTGGAACGCTTTATGTTATCATAAAGAATCCATGTTTCATCTCCGGTAACGATTTTGCGAAGAAATAGATCTCTGCGAAATCTGGATAGCAATGAAGTGGAAATTGGTCGACGAATATTCTTGTTGGTCTCGGGTAATTGATGCGGTACACATATTCCTTGCCTATATGTGTTTCCCATTTCGTGTAGGTGCCTTCGTAAAGTTGACCATGTGGACCCAAGGCTTGTCGATAATTCTTGTATACTTAATTTTGGATCTCTCTCTCTCTCTCTCTCTCTCTCTCTCTCTCTCTCTTATCTTTCCACACTTTCCCTTGCCCTTCTCCCCCCTCTATCCTTCTCATTTTCCATCCTGCATTTTCTTTCTTTCTCTGTCGAATTTTGCCATGCATCCCTCTCCCCCTCCGTCCTCAATATCTAATTCACCTTTTCCTGAACCCCCTGTTCCACTTCTTCTTCTCTAGAATAGAATGAAAAATATGTTTTTTTTTTTGTTATTAGGAAATTTCTTATGAGATTTATTACAACATAATGTATATTACAGAGTAATACAGAGTATAGCGTATAACAAGAACGTTAGTACATAACGATGTTCAACGGCAATTGGAATCCTGGTGTGGGAAAATATGTTATAGAATAAATATCTTAATTTTACCTTTGAATTTTAATTTTGAAAACGCTACAAATCTTCGTTCCAGCACAATAACATTGACGAATATGGGAATATCAACATGCTAACCTCCTTACTTTATAAGATCGATCCAATTTCTGACTTTCAGTTGGCAAATTTTGTTGATCAGTTGATACAATTTTCAGTTGAAATGCCATTTTCCTACTTTACCCACTTTACCCTCCCACGTTTTCATCGCATGTACAGTGAACTAGCGTTGAAATTATCTAGTAAAAAGAATACAGCATAGTGGACAAAACGTGTAGACTGCCAGCGATCGATCAACATTTATTTGTCAACCGGACACCGAAAACCGGACAATTTTAAAAGGCTCCTAGAGACGCGGGACTATCGATTCTTTCCAACCAGCCGGAATCGATTTCCCGTTGAAACAAGCCCGGCTAATTTCGGTGAAAATCCCGCGACAGCTTCGCCGACCAGGAAAATTAAATAAACGACTCGGTGACGTTCGCCAGGTTATTTTCAAACAAATCGTTCGCAGGCAGCCACCGCCGCCGCGCCGCGCCGCAGCGAAACAAAAACACACCCTGGACAAGAAATACATTCCATCGCTACCGATTTACGTCGTTCGAATTACGTTTGAAATTTTGCTATGTTCGCATTATAATCGCATTATAATGTCGTTCTCCTTTTCCTGGTTCGAGAAAACGCTATACAGTGATTTCTCTATCTATGTGACCAAGACCTGGACGATAAATGTCGCGGAATGATCCCCACTAATGATCCCCGCTTGGTATGTCTCCTGAAGGATACACGACGCTTGCAAGACCCGTGTTGTTGACATATATCGAGAATTCACTGCACACTAGAACCATCAGTTCAAATATATTTTGAGAAGATAACTTTTCTCTGTGCACGTAGTCCATTTCAAATTTTTCTTCGCACACGTGACTCATTTCAAAATTTTCTTCGCGAAATGGCTGCCACTGCGAAGGTTCTTCTGTGCAATCGCTGATATCGTAAAGATCCTTTTGCGCAATGGCACAGTTACTTCTGTTCGTTGTGCAATTGCTAAACTCGTAAAGATCCCTCTGTACAATTACTTCTTTGCGTTGCACAATTGCCGACGTCGTAAAAATTCTCCTGTACACGATTACTAATTTTTCTTTGTACAATTACTGAAATCGTAAAGACTCTTCTGTACAATTACACCTACTCCTTCGCACAATTACTAAAATCGTAAAGATCTTCCAGTAGAAAGTCCACTGAGAGTATAAGACAGGTCGATGTCGATGATGATAATAAAATTGTAGAAGCGTTGGTGACACAGAGGGCTCGTTTGAGGAAAGATCTTTGCCTCTGGAGCACAGGACGCGCGCATAATCCGCAATTGTCAAGATGATTCAGCAGTGTTTATATCTGTCCATGCTTCACTTTTAACAATGTTCAGGTTGCTCCTCGATTCCCTCGTCGTCCCTGAAATTCATTCAAAGCCCATTCGAAATTTCATCTTCCCCCAGCGTAAAATCCTGACGTTACAATATCTGGTTAGGGTTGCGCATAAACGTAGGATATCTGGTCGAGGTATTCCGCAAGGGCTTGTATTAAAGAGGAGAAGCGGTTACCGACGATTGCGTTTTCCCGTATAATAATGGAATCGCGGTCGGTCCCCGATACACGTAGTCAAAGGCCGCACGGCCACGTCCGTTGAAATTTCGCGAGCCTTCCTCTTGGACTCGCGGGGAATATAACGTCAGCTTAAATCCCGTAACAGTTCTAAACATCACCGACCGGCTTACGGTAATTCCATGCAGGGTCTAATGGGAGTAGCCCGCGTTCCTCTGCGAACGCGAAACCACAAAGTCGGCAGGCATCTTACCGCACTGGTTCCAGGATGCGACGTTTTAACGATACGGCGCACGGTTCCCTAGTCGTGAAATCCGTCGGATTCGTGCGGCCTGGTCTGATTCCAGGAAGGAGGAGGACTACAGCAGCACACTAGAACGAAAACGTTCGCTTGAACCGACTACGACAAAAGCGCCACGTCCGTCACGAGCCCGAGGCCGGGGCTCGGATAAACGTTCTTACGATCAAAGGGGAAGAATACCTCGGCGAAAAACCGAAATACTGCGACCAGGATTCGTCCACGGAAACCGACGAGATCGTACGTTTTTGCGATGGGAACCATGATCTTTTCAGTTCCCTCCGATTGAGTCGATACTTGTACGAATCACTCGGATAGAAAACTGATCGCAGAAACTAATCTTGGGACTGTGGATCCAAAATCAAAATTGTATCAATCGCACGAAATAGGGACCAGGAAAAGGGTCTGGCAGGATAAGAATGGTCCAGCGGCCCCGGCCACAATTTTTATTGGTATTGTGTGGAAACCAATGGTTTTAGGTTGAAAGATAATCCCCCAAAATTTTAAGTCGCTAACCCTTCATTTAAGGATAATATAAGGGTAAATACCCTTAACTGTATCATTTTTTTCTCAGTTGTTAACCCTTTGCACTCGAAGCTATTTTAACTCCGAAACGAAACATTTCTTCTGACCTAGAATATTGCCCTTCTATACATATTTTTTCATGTTATACATACGAAAATGGTGCAATTTACTCGTACAATACCGAAATGTTTAGTAATTTGTTAAATACAAACCAATTTAATAATGTAAAAAATATTTTGAATAATGATACAGCAATTTTTAGTGGTGCCTTACAGTCACTATTCGAGTGCTAAGGGTTAATTATGATATTCAGATGGAAGAAAAACGAAAATATTCGAATTTACCTCCTTCATATCATATATTTTTTTCACAATTGTGATCAAATTATTAAGGGTAGAAAAAAATTATTTAATTTTCTAGGGGTGGGGGTTGCAAGCAACCCTTCGAGTGACCATTTCCAAAAAATTCAAGAACAATGTTCTGTTACCTATCTAATGTATACAAAAGTTTCAAGATGATCGGATTGGTGGAACATAGTTAAATATTGAAAAATAAATTAAATTACAGTATTACGGTAAGAAATTATTTCTAAACCTGACGAGAAAACAGTGTCACTCGTCCTATGATCTATGTGGCAGATAAGTTCTCGAAATAAGGGATGGAGCGAGGATTAAGAACACCATAATTTTGCGGATGTTTAAGGATCAATTTTCTGTTCTCGCGATTCTTGGCGCTTTCGCAGATCGATGGATCGTTCGCCGTTACCCAGAAAGCGAATTGCTTTTTCTCCGGGCTTTTGTTTGTGCCTCCATCGGCATTTTCTGTCGATTTCGACTGTTTCCAAGCCGACATGACCAACTCCGATCTGAAACGACCCGCAACGGCCCGACTCTCGGCCCGTACTCGATCGCCCCGAGCATTCGCTTCTATTCACTCTCTCTCCTCCTCTATCTTTCACCCGGCCCGGCAAGTAGTTATAGTTATAATTGTTATATTATGTCGACGTTGATTGTTCGAAATTGGTCGGTTGAAGTTGCCACGTTACATCGCTCGCAGCACGATTGCCCGAGACAGACAATTAAAACTTCCATAATGCAGCCGGCCGGATTATTCCTGCCCGGGGAAGAATTATCATCCCCCGATCGACCGCTAGAACTAGCATGACTCTCCGAGGACCAATTACTATCCCGATCAATGTTAAAAAGCTAACGAGCCAGACAGAATTTTTTACGCGCAAGATATTTCTCTGTTTCGTGCCGCGTTTCTCGCTGCTACCTTCTTCAGGGTGTTGTTCCGGATTCGCACGCGACTGGTAATACCTCCAACGTCAGTAGAAAGCCATTCCTAACGTCTTGAGAAAGTATTTAATTACTACGTGTCCGATTTTTGAAAAATTGTTAACATTTCGGCTATTTCAGTTTCGTGAAACAGAATCGCAGAGCAGTGAACTTGCAACGCTTTTGAAAACATCGGAAAATTTGTTTCGCGGCTGAATTCGCCGTAAATTTTAAGATTGAACGTTCCTCTTTACAAGGAGCTCGTTAAACTTGAATTACAATTTTTCCTTGACATTTTATTCGGTTTTCAATGAAAGGCGTACCGTCAACTTTGCAATAATGCAAAGGAGCCCGTTCCTCGTATTTGTTCCATAAAACGGTCACAAAAAATCGTACATGGATTTTGAAGTACTCGTTGTAAAGGGGAAGGTGCAATCTTTAAGTGTGTGGTAGATTCATACCTCAAAAAAATTTTTCAAAGTTTCTACAGACGTTTAAATTTCAGTAGCACTCAATATCTAAAAATCAGACAAAGTTCAAAACTCCTCCATGTTCAAAGGTCACCCATCTCGATATCACTGAAACGATGACTTAAACCCCCACCACCCTCCATTACACCGATGCTACATCAGAATTTCTGCAATCGGCCGCAAAAGTGATCGATTCGACGTGGACCAGCCGCTCGTTGACTACTGAAAATCGACGTCTGGAATTATACATGGTTCCCCGTTAATTTTCTCTGGCTCACGGTCTGAATCGGAAAAATAACCCGTTTATCGTTCGAGTTATAATAGGTTCACGTGGGCCCGAGCTACAGGAATTTTGGAATCGAATTCGGGAGCGGACATGCTAGCCGAGTGAAAAGTCTGCGGCGATGCTCGCTCGCTCGCGCTTTGAAATGCAATCTGCTAATGGAGATGGTGAAATAACGCTAATTCCGCCGGCTCGTTGGACCATGCATCCAAAAAAAAGAGCATCGCCGTTGCGATTTCCGCTCGCGCGTTCCTCACGAGCTTTTACGCGCGCGAATCGCCGCGCCGCGCCGCGCCGGCCGAAAACGCGCTTCTCATCATACTGAGAGTGGTTATTTTACGGCTCGTGCGCCGGAGAATGAGCTATTTTGATTAGTGTAAAGTTGTAGCCAGTGGAAGGACGAATTCAGTTTTGGTATGCTTACCTCGAAATGATTTCGAAAAAGCTATTCCTCAAAAAGTATAGCCTGACGTACGAAGATGGTGTTCCGATTTAACACTCACGTAGCATTTGATTAGGCTGTACATGAAATATCCGATTTTTAGCAGTAAATATCCAAAATAGATCCAGAACCCGCCGTCCAAGTGTTAAACAAATACAGTGCTTTCTGGATATACAGTATATCCCACGAACTCTGACCACTTGAATATCTTGGTTATTTCAAACAATACGAAAAATGTTACTTACAGAAGATTAAGGGTTCAAGAAACTACATAATATGGTACAAATGATATTCTTGCAAGTGGAGGCGTAGAGAAGATAAAGAGGTCACCTTTGTTTTTCCAAATGGAATGTCCAATTTTTTATGCTCAATTTCGACAGATTGGCGTATTCTGAGTATAAAAGTACTAACGTGTATTTGTCCTAAAACTTACCGCTGCTGAGATATTTGACTGTTTTCATTCTGTTACTTTCATTATGGAACATATTCAAGGATATGCTCACTACGTCAAATGTAAACATTGGTAGGCTTTCGACGTCTCTTAGTGTCAGTCAGTTTCGCAGTTAGTGAACACAAGACAGTCAATATGAAATTGTCATTCGAAGAACAATTAGAGATACTTCTAATTTATAGAGAAAGTAAGAGAAACGTAATTGTGGCTCGAGATTTGTACGGTGTAAGATATCCAAACCGCATATGCCTTTCATACAAGATTTTTGAAAGATTGTGTAAAAAATTAAAAGAAACTGGAAGTCTCGCTGTTCGTAAGACGAATCGTGAAAAGCCTGTATGTAGTGATCAAGATAATGAAATTAATGTTGTTGCAATGGTACATGATAACCCTCATATCAGTGTACGTCAGATTCAGCGCGAATCTGAAGTCAGCAAAAGTAGTGCATCGCGAATTCTCACTCATCACAAATATCATCCGTACCACATTAGCCTTCACCAGAAATTACATGACATGGTTTATGTAAATCGTGTTAGATTTTGTGGATGGGCTCGAGAGCAGCTACAAATCAATCCACTTTTTTTCTCTTTAATACTATATTTACCGATGAGGTTACTTTTACCAGCACTGAGCGTGTTAACACTATTCCTACCGGGACCGGTCAAATGACCGTTTTTAAAATTTCGATTAGAATTTCTTATATACAACGTAATTGAATCGCCTTTAAACGTCACGACTTTTCCTAAAATATGCGTATAATACATTTTTCAATATTCACTCCTTTTTTTATTGTTTATTTTCTGAGAAAAATTTGTAGTCTGTCTTACCTACCGCGAGCGGCCATTTGACCGGTAGAACGATTTATATCTTTTTGTAATAGTATCCTTTCAAAGACTCAATTCCAAAACTATAAAGTCGTTACAAACGAAAGGTAAGGCAGTTGTGGTATGATTTTAGCCGAAAAGTGCCATACAGGGACTGCTTTACGGCACTTCAAAGTGTTTACAGTTCTCGCTCGCCTATCGGCAGTTCTCGCGGTGTTTATTTGCCTGATTGGTATCCGAAGCGGTCCAGAACCTCGGATTTTCATACACCGTCTTATCTACTATGACTGTAAAATAAATAAAATCATAGCCGAAGGAGATGCCTAGACGTCTTCTCACGAATTCAAATCAGTAAAGTCTTGTGAGCTGAACAGAGAGCATCAAAACGTGAAAGTTACAAGGAGCATATTCGGCAGTCTTTTACTATTTTGTATTTTTATTCTATTATTATTCTACTTTTATTCTATATTGTATTACGTGTTATAAGTGTCATTTTCAAAATAGTGAACAAACCAACAATACTTCGTAGTAAGTTTCACATTTTATCTTTTGTTCATTTTTTTATCCATCTTGATTTACATTTTTATATTTTAATTTTTATTTTATCCCTTGAATATTCATTCCCAAAATGTCAAGGCGTTCGAAATTTTTGATATTGAAAATGACAATACGGAAAATTATGATCCATTTGAGAACGACTCGAACACCGATGAGGACGAAGAGAATGTTTGGAACGTACGTAGAGGACGAAAGAGAAGGAGATTTTTAATTAGTTCCGATAGTGAGAATGAGGAAGAGGTAATCGAAACTGCTGTAGACGGATCTGTTTGGCAAGAAGTAAAAGAAGGGTCTAATCCTGGAAGAGCACCTATTGATAATATTTTTAGGGGAACATCAGGCCCAACAGGGTATAGTAAACGAAATATTATGCGGTGAAAACGAATAAAATATACATTATATACTCCTAAATAAAAGAAACTATATTTTTATACTGTCAAATTGGCTATTATCTTCATTCTATATTAAAAAATATAAGTTGTGCTAAAGACCGGTCATTTTACCGGTCGCGGTAGGAATAGGTATACATGAAGTGTCGGTAGGAACAGTGTTAATGTACATAACATTATTGGTCATTACGATATCTTCACTGGCTACGAGAAATTGATCATCAAAGACGCTGGTCCATTAATGTGTGGTGTGGAATCATCGGGCAACCAATAATTTGGCCTTATTTCATTGACGGCACTTTTAATGGTCAAAAATATGATACGTTCTTAAGAAATACATTGCCAAATTTATTAGAAAATGTGCCATTAAGCGTTCGTCAGACAATGTGGTATCAGCAGAATGGATGTCTAACACACTACGCTCGAAGGGTTAGAAGTTCACTTAATGAAATATTCCCAAATCGATGGATAGGACGCGGTGGCACTATTTGCTGGTCAATACAAAGTCCAGATTTAACACCCCTAGATTTTTTCTTGTGAGGAACATTGAAAAATATTGTGTATCGAGATGCACCAACAACTCCGGAACATATGAAGCAACGAATTATCGCAGCGTGTGCTACAATAGACGCTCCAACTATAAGACGTGTAAGAGGCGCAACAGTTCAAAGACTACAACGTTGCATCGCTGCAGATGGCCGACATTTCGAACATTCTTCATGAATACAGTCAAATATCTCAGCAACGGTAAGTTTTAGGACAAATACACTTTAATACTTTTATACTCAGAATACGTCGATCTATCGAAATCGAGCATAAAAAATTGGACATACCATTTGAAAAAATAAAGGTGACCTCTATATCTTCTCTACGCCTCCACTTGGAAGAATATCATTTATACCATATTATGTAGTTTCTTAAACCCTATAACTTCTGTAAGTAACATTTTCTCGTATTGTTTGAAATAGCCAAGATATTCAAGTGGACAGTGTTCGTGGGACACATTGTATATGGAGAAATCACTGTACACGGCAGCGTTAGCAACAATTTTTCTCGGTGGGACATTGAGATATTTTCGTCTATCAATGGGAAGCCAGAGAATCAATGCTCGAATATCAACTCTGAAGAATCAATGCAAAATTAGTTGAAAAATTTGGTCTGCTCGCAACGGGACACGCGCAAACACGGCTCGGCCAAGCCGGACTTCGGCCGTGGATTTGGCTAGTTAGAGAAGCTTAAACGAGGTTTACTGCATCCCCGTTGGCTTACGAGTTAGGAACGATCTCACCGCGATCGTATCGGGAAGTTCGCAGCGCGTCAAACGATTTCGCAACGCTGGGAAAGCGCGTGGCCCATTTTCTAACTGGTCGTCGAACTCGTCGGGAACACCGGCATTACGACGCGGCGGTGACTCGATGGTGACGGTGAGAAGAGATCCATCGTTTCCGGTCTTCGTTTTCTAGGGGATTCGATGTCACGGCCACGGGATTTCCACGGCCCTGTCCGCCGTGTCGCCGCATCCCGGTCCCGTGGGAACAACGCTTAAACGCCCCCGCAAACCGGGCGACAACCGCAACGAAGCTTTATGTGTCTTCGTCGAATGCATCCCAGCAATGGATAGAAACTAGCAAAAATTCACTGCGACTGAATGGTGAAACCTGAATGAAATTTTTTCGAAGCTTCGCGAAATCTAAATACTTTGAGCGATGCAGAACCTTTTGGACGCATCGTCACTAGACTAGAATGAAAATGATCTGCATCAATTTGAAAAGAGGAGACGATTTGAGGCAACTTGTCGCAATCGGGATCGATCTCCACGAAGCTTTTCTTCCTGGAGCGGCGCGGCGTCTGGGCGGACGGCGATAATCGACGGAGGCAATCGGGGGAAAAGACAGTCGCGTTTTATCGCAAAAGAGGTTCGGGGCCGCGTAGAATTTAATCCCGCGAACGAGGATGAAGTGGACGAAGAAAACGGAGAAAGGTTTAAACGAGTCACCGGGCACTACGCGGCTCGGCTTCGGCTTCAGCTTCGGACGCCGAGCGAACGAACCGAACGTCCGCTTCGGAATCTTCGGAAATCCAGCCATTCGTTTTTGGCCCGACAACACAATGCCGGCAAGTGGGTATATATACCCGAGGCTTTGTCGAAGAACGAGAAACGAGGGAGAAGAAAATGCAGCCTTTCGACCCACTTCCAATCCTATTTTCGTGCCCCCCCCGCCCCTTTGCCGATCCGCTCGCTCCTCTTCCATTAGCCGATTGTATTTCGAGGCGAATAAGTCTCACCTGAAAATCCTCGCGAGCTCCTGCTCTAATTGAATACCTTTCCCCGGTTGCGCGAAACAACCCTCCGGTAAACGAATGAACGAATCCGACGAATCGATCTAATCGCGACCGAACACATTGGTCTGCGGAGAATAATTTCGCGACAGTTTGCTCTCGTGAATCGATGGCTGGTTAAGTTTTACCGATTCTCAAAGGTCTATGGACGTCGAAAACGAAGATATTAATGAGATCGAATAAGTAGTTTAAGTGCTGTGAATTTTGTATGTTGAGAGTACTTTAATCTTTGCGGTTCACCGTGTTTTCTCTCTTTTATTTCAGAACTTGTTACAAAATTATGTGGTTCGTTTATATTTTCATGGGTAGCTTTATCAACTTGTTTAGAACAGATAGGAAACGCTACAGTTTCACTTGCGTGCCGTGTGATTGTGATATTATTCTTGATTGCGATGGGAATCAATAAAGTAAGGAACTATTCGACAAATGTCGAAGAGTTCAATGTTGAAAAATGTCGAAATATAATATTCAGAAAAGAATAGTAAACAGCAGAGTACCTTTATGTACTTCTATCATTTTTCTCAATTGTTTTTCGGTAAGTAGTTCAAGACCTATGAATTTTCAAAGCTGTGGGTAGTTGAGGCTAGCATATTTCATCTGAGAAAAGTGCTTACCCCCTTCGAACTGTCCTGATCATTCTCCATACATCATCTTTTTCCTCGATTTTCTTGTGTGATCAAGAGCACTCTCAATAAGAAATCATACTTTTCGTTAGTATATTAGACTGTGGATTTTTGTGCGAAATAAAACTTGTCTGCATCGATCACTAGGAATCGGCACCATTTACGAATTTCCTTGTGTTTAATAATTTTAGCGATCTGTGACAATAAAAATCGCATAACACAAATTCTTTAAAAAAGAGTAGCAAATAGTAGAGTACATTTCTGCAATTCTATCAACTTCCTCAGTTGATTTGATTTTTAGTGATAAAATGAAGCTACTTAAAAAGAAACTACTGAAATAGTTAAATTTAAGAGGGAAATCTTGTGTAAGTGGCCTGTTTTTCAAGAAGTTTTGTGGTTGTGCCTTTATTACCGAAAATTACGTTTTTACCGAAAGACTCCCTAACAGTTTTCCTCCTGGTCATGTGAAATCCATGCCATACTATATGCCCTATTATACATTCAGAATTCAAATAAAAACAGATTTTCCATATTTACTGATTTCAAATCCGCTTTTAACGCCATTGGCAATCCGACGTAACACCCTACTATCCAACGTATCCAAAAAATAGTATCAGAAATCCAAAACAATAATAAATATATTAACTTAGAATGGATCCCTGGACATGCTTCTAAAGAAGCATGCAATCTTCCACCCAGGACGATAACTGTACAATCAGCCTTCTTGACGCAAAAGCCTATGTTAAGAAAACCATCATTTTTTGGAATTCAAATTGGACTAACGGCACCCAAACCAAACTACATAAAATAAAAACCAATGGCTACGAAACCCTAAGCGATTCACAAGTTTCTAGGAAAGATCAGGTCGCAGCATACCGCTTCCGAACAGGACACTCAAGATATACCTACGAATTCCTGATAACCAAACAAAACCCACCGAAGTGTACAACATGCGCCGTCTCCAACAGCATTCAACATATCCTACTCGAATGTCCTAAATTCTTTTCACAACGATCCAGATTTTCCATCGAAAATGACCTTAAGACAAATTTAAGCGAGGAAAACATTGGAAACGTCCTCCTGTTTTTTAAATCTATCGATATGTATAAACTGTTATAAATTTGTTTTTGCTGTATCCCACCACAATGTAAATATTAACCGTAACCTTCTTTTCTATATTCGATTGTAAACTATGTGGTCGCTAATGACCTAGCTGTTATTGCGACAACTTTAAGATAAACGATATATGAAAAAAAAGGAGACCAAGTTTCATCTATTTTTCGTCTTTTATTTTCAGTGTTTATTATTTGTTCCGCGTATCGATTTGTCTCCGTCACAATATTTTCGCAATATATACTATTAAATATTATATCAAAAACGTCTATTTCCTTTTTGCTTGTACTCAAGTGATCTAAAGTTGCCTCTTTTATTCCTGGAATCTCCGTATACTTCCAGATTTTTGGTTGATTATCTTTTTCTTTCCAAGTCCATCAGTCTGATTGTTGATAATAATCTTCATCATCGGTTTCTTCTTCAATCACCAGTCGCTTACAACGTTTTCGTACAATGCGTAAAATGTCACTATCACTGTAACTATTACTATCTAAAAAACCCTTGAAATCATTGTTGGCGATGTTATCACAGTCCTCGTCAACGCTCATTTTTCTTTTTGAACACATTGTAAAGGGTACTTTTATAATATCTCTTAAGAAGTAAGTCTGCAGCTCCGAATGCGGTAAAGAAAACTGAAAGAATGTCGTGCGTGTAGCCCGATCAGCTCTACAACGTCTCTGAGACGTTCTGTTTACATTTGGCACGGCCGCCCCACCACGTCTCTGACAAGTCTTGTTGATGTTTGGCCCGTTCAGCACATCACGTCTCTGATACGACTTGTTCATGTTTGGTCCGGTAGACTTAGCACGTCTCTAACACGTCATTGTAAGCTAAGGGGTTAAGGGCCAAGGGTAGTCATGTGACTTTTGCAGAACCAGCAGGTCGATAACTGCTGTATAATTTCCGTTCACAACCTTCAGCCACTGACTTAAGATCCGTCTTGATCTTGATTCGACGGGTCTTAAGTCTGTGACTAAACTTGTCACGTTTCTTGCTCTGTATTATCGATATTATGAATTCTGACGCCAGAAACGTGCTTCAAGTTTTCGTCTTTATTTCGCAGAGAATCATGTTACGAGCCAGGGCTGCGAGCAACGCGAGAGGCCGGCGAGGGGTTGTTACCCCAGGAATATGGTTTCAAGTTGTTAGTTAGGTACGCGGACGCACCCAATGCGAGATCGGGGAGCCGCTAGGATAGTTGACGTCGAGGACGCACCTGATGCGAAATCAGGGAACCTCTGGGAGGTTGCAGTCAAACGCAGACGCACCCGATGCGGAACCGGGGAGCTACTAGGAGGATGAAACTTCTTGAACGCTCCCAATGCGAAATCGGGGAGTCACTAGGAGAGACACGCGGCGAACCCGATATAAAAGGAAGGTGGATAACTCACAGACGCACCTGATGCGAGACCAGGGAGCTGCTAGGATACGGAAGAACCCAATGCGAAATCAGGGTTCCGCTAGGATGGTATAATTTTCGTGGACGCACCCAATGCGAAACCGGGGAGCCACTAGGTTGGAGAAATCTTCGTTGAATTGAATCTAAGATTAGTAAGCCTCGTAACTTATATATAATTTAATTGATACAATCCGAGCGGTAAGATTGTATCATGTGGGAACGTTCAATTATTAGATTAGGATATCAGGGAATAATTAAAGGTTGTAGATTACGCGAGTTAACAAACAAGACAAATATATTCTGATTTAAGATAATTACAAATATTGTTGTTTGTGTCGCGAGTGGATGTAGTAAGTGTACAATTAGAGAAATTGTTACCTAGTGATGCACGGTGTTGACGCACTGGCAATGCGGGGTTAGATAGCGATTGTTGAATGCCAAATAGAATATATACCGAACTAACGGAATCTATAAGGTTACGTTTGATTCGAAAGGGACTTTAACCCGATTTCTCTAGAATTGATGCGACGTGACTGCACGAGTACCGGACCGCGTCTGAATCTCTTGTGAACCGCTTCTCGACTAACCGAAGAGGATGAAAATGCATGGGTTTATATACCCTAAAAATGAGAGGGGAATGTATCTGTTTTATTTTCCGGTTTCATACTCGTATTTGTCGTTTCTAGTGAGTTTAAGGTTTGCAGCTGGATCTTTTCTTTATAGGGGTAAAACGAAGGGTTAGCCAGGATGTTTCCTATCAAAGACTATCTTGACAAAACATTCCAGAAGGGAATGTTTTGAAGATTTCCATATTAGGAAATCGTACGGTGCTGTTACTGAATCATGCTTCGTGCAAGCTGCCTCCAGCCGGAGTACAATCATTAAACAAGGGGCCTGTTGGGACGCTTTTCGTTCTCAGAAAAGAGATTAGAACTTCTAATCGAAATGAACGTGGAGAAACATCTCCATACGTAACAATCAAGACAAAATATAGATCAATTTGTAGCTGGAGATATTTTCTAGCGCGCGCTTCTCTCAATTTCATCCAGAAAACTCATCGAATGGCATAAAAATGCTTGGATTCCGCGGCATGCATATCGTCAATTTTTGGCCCACTTCTAACGCTTATATTACCAAATATCTGCATAATCTCCATGACCAGCGAGTGCTAGATTGAACCTTCCACTTTCGAATGAGCCCTTTACCAGCGACAAAATATTCTTATATAAGGACGAAAACTCGAGGCACGTAAAACCATTTTTTGACGGTAATGTAGTCATTCTACCTTATCGCGAATCTACGAAGACCGGGCCCTTAAGTACAGTCGCTAAATTGTAAAATTACCAAAATTCCTCAAACTTATCAACCAAGATCGAAACTCAACGGAATGAAACATCCAAAAAAAAAAATTGAGACGTTACCAGCCCGAGACTCTCCATTTCTAAAACCGCAACAGCTTTTTTCTCGGTTTCCGTTCCTCGCGCCGGAATCGCGCGGTTTTGTCGGTGTTGTCGCGCTCGCGCGGCGGGAGCTTTAAATTCCATTCAGGCAGGAGAGAGTGGGGCGAGTTGAAAAATTGATTTACAACGTGATAGAAGGTTCACGCTAATGTATAAAATATCAGGCGGGGCCGATCTGTCACGGTGGCCGCGAGGATGGATATATATCGCGGGCTCCTCCGGCGCTGTGTCGCCCTTTATAGGATTCCGATAAAATCGCGCGGAAAGCGTTCTCTCTCCTAACTCTCCGGAGCTTGCAAGCTGCTCGCCGTTATCCGGCGGCCAACCGGCGAGCGTGGAATTGGCGGGCCGAATCGATTTATCGGTTCTCATTCGTCGGCCGCTTTGACCCCCTCCTCTTGCTATCCTGGCACCCCACCTCCCGTGCAATCGAACAAGCAAATAATATGAATGGCTCGAACCAAATCTGCTTACATTAGCGAGCCCATTGTTGTTCGTAATTGCCATAGAGACTGTGCCGCGGTCCTGGTCTCCTCTCTCCCTCCCTCTCTCTCCCCCCCTCTCTCTCTCTCTCTCTCTCTCTCTCTGTCGATCGTGCACAGATGTAGTTAGAGACGATCGCCTCGAGTACAAGCACGTAATGCCGGTTTATTACACACCTGCCGAATGCCTAATGCTCGGATATAATCGCTGTCTCGGACCTCCACATGCGAGCCACGTAGAAACAGCGAAACACTCGAACCCATGCAACAATACCGAGCCACAACGTGTCGGAAATTGACGCGTTATCGCTCTCAAACTCTGACAATGGTACTCCACCACGCTGGTCCGATAGCAAAATTATTATACGATTCTTGCAGGATATTTACGTATTTTTCTATTCAGGATATGTGGACCCCTGCGTTTGGTTTCAAACACATTTTATACCAGGATGGTTGCACTGTGGATCTGTGCGCAGTTACGTTATTTATAAGATGTAAAAGAACGTATATATTAACGAAAATTAATAACAGCTATTTCCATCTTCACCACAAAAAGCTTCTTAATGAATAGAAGAAATTTTTGTCGTTGTCTTGTTCCTTCAGAATGAATTATGGAGATGGCAATTTGCATAAAGATCCACAGTCTCATGATAATATATAGGAATTTCTTCATTGAATACTTTCTCACGTAGAATTACCCTTAGCATAATGACGCTGTAAGAAACCCTTCTGAGAAAATGGTATTACATGTTAAAAGGTGAAAACGGTACATACAGTGAATTCTCGATATATGTCAGCAACACGGGTCTTGATGTCGTTTATCGTCCAGGAATCCAAACGTAGAAAGGGAGAGCCCCTCTTCTTGGCCCCTCACGGGGTATACCCCGCGGTAGTGGGGATAATTCCGCGACATTTATCAGCCATGCATCGGCGACATATGTAGAGAATTTACTGTATTACGTTATACTTTTTAATAATGACAAGATTCAATCTATACCGATCTCCTAAGGTTTTCATTGCATTCTAAGGTTTCTATTCATATGCTTTGAATGGTGAAGTTTAGGCAATGTGATTATAGAATTTTATAAATAATTTTATAATTTCGCCAATTTTATGAAACCAAATCAGGAACAACTCGTTTTGTCCTGCCCGGTATTTCCACTGTAAAAATTGTACGACTGGATTGTTTCTAACAACCTACAAGGACGTATCAGACGTCGCATGAAACAGGTTTTGAAAAAATCGCACTTGGCCAAAATGGCAGAGAAAGTAGATTGATGACAGTTGGATAGAATGAAGAAGATTGCTTTTTAGAAATTCTCGAGGTTTCTGTCCGGTTTCCCGGGACCGGTATCGTAAGACGAATTTTCTGTGGAAAAACCGGAAGTCGCCAGAGAAGCCGGGCGAGCCGCGACGGTGCCAAGTCGCGGCCGGAAAAGTCGAGTCCATGGAAAAGTAAAGTCGCCAGGAAATTCGTGTTTCCGAGCTATTCGTCGACCGAGCATCGCGGCACTTTTAACGTTAAACATCCACGAATGGGATGATACGTTCCCACAAACGCGGATGGTTCATCCGGAGTACGTACACACGTAACGCTTTTGGCAAAACTTCCGTCGGCACCTTTGATACTCTGTCCACAAATTGAGTGACCCGTTCTGTGAACGCTATATACATATGTACACTGCGGGACATCCTTTTGACAGTGAAAATGCCGAGCACTAAAAGTGAAGGCCTTTTAAAAATGACGGAATCGAATTCATTTGAATTCCGTGCCATTTCTGGTGTTTGCTTAATCCGTGGAAATGATGTTGCACTTGTTTATGCACGTTTTTAGTGGGTGATCAAAATATTAGAATCATTTGCACTTGTACTTTTATTGAAATTGACAATTTTTATATAGAAGCTTAAATACACTGAATTGTTATAATTTTTGTGTGGTGTATTTAGGATTCAAATAATTACAAATCCGCATTTAGCTTCCAAATGTTATTAAAGAAAATATTAGTAAAAGAAGAATTAAGAATTAATTATTGTTCGTGTTGTGGTGTTAGTAATAAGATTATCAGACTGCGGATCTTTAAGCGAAATAAACATTTTCTAAGTCAATTATCAGACGCAAAAATTCGATGAACATATATTTTTTCTTTTAATCGTCGTAATAAGTAAAAAAGAAAATTAGCATAATTATATTCAGAAATTTTTTTAATGGTTTTACCCAGATAGCATGCGACTATATTTTAATGGTTAATATTTAATTTTAATTTTAGTGGTTAATGTTTAATTTTAATGTTTAATTTTAATGTTTAATTCCAATTGTAATGTTTAATTTTAATTTTAATTGTAATGTTTAATTTTTATTTCAATTGTAATGTTTAATTTTAATTTTAATTTTAATGTTTAATTTTTATTTCAATTGTAATGTTTAATTTTAATTTTAATTTTAATTTTAATGTTTAATTTTAATTTTAATTTTAATGTTTAATTTTAATTTTAATTTTAATGTTTAATTTTTATTTCAATTGTAATGTTTAATTTTAATTTTAATTTTAATTTTAATTTTAATTTTAATTTTAATTTTAATTTTAATTTTAATTTTAATTTTAATTTTAATTTTAATTTTAATTTTAATTTTAATTTCAATTGTAATGTTTAATTTTAATTTTAATTTTAATTTTAATTTTAATTTTAATTTTAATTTTTATTTTTATTTTTATTTCAATTGTAATGTTTAATTTTAATTTTAATTTTAATTTTAATTTTAATTTTAATTTTAATTTTAATTTTAATTTTAATTTTAATTTTAATTTTAATTTTAATTTTAATTTTTATTTCAATTGTAATGTTTAATTTTAATTTTAATTTTTATTTCAATTGTAATGTTTAATTTTAATTTTAATTTTAATTTTAATTTTAATTTTAATTTTAATTTTAATTTTAATTTTAATTTTAATTTTAATTTTAATTTTAATTTTAATTTTAATTTTAATTTTAATTTTAATTTTAATTTTAATTTTAATTTTAATTTTAATTTTAATTTTAATTTTAATTTTAATTTTAATTTTAATTTTAATTTTAATTTTAATTTTAATTTTAATTTTAATTTTAATTTTAATTTTAATTTTAATTTTAATTTTAATTTTAATTTTAATTTTAATTTTAATTTTAATTTTAATTTTAATTTTAATTTTAATTTTAATTTTAATTTTAATTTTAATTTTAATTTTAATTTTAATTTTAATTTTAATTTTAATTTTAATTTTAATTTTAATTTTAATTTTAATTTTAATTTTAATTTTAATTTTAATTTTAATTTTAATTTTAATTTTAATTTTAATTTTAATTTTAATTTTAATTTTAATTTTAATTTTAATTTTAATTTTAATTTTAATTTTAATTTTAATTTTAATTTTAATTTTAATTTTAATTTTAATTTTAATTTTAATTTTTATTTTTATTTTAATTTTAATTTTAATTTTAATTTTAATTTTTATTTTTATTTTTATTTTTATTTTTATTTCAATTGTAATGTTTAATTTTAATTTTAATTTTAATTTTAATTTTAATTTATACTTTGAATGTTATAATAAATATTAACAATAACAATAAAATATTGCTTTATTCATTCAAATTTATTTTATTTTAATTAACATTTATGATCATCTTTAAGACGTCTAAAAGACGTCTCTAAGACGTTTAAAAGTAACAAAGACGTTCCAGAGACGTTCGGAAGACGTTTGAATGTCCATCGACAGACGTCTTTAAGACGTCTCTGTGCTATCTGGGTACAGTTTTGTATTTCACCAACTCATTTTTGTCATAAATACGTAAAATCTATTGATTGATTATGTACTATTGTAGTTTAGTATGAAATATGGGCGTTGCAGACAAAGTGAACTAACTTCTGCAATAAATGAACGAAAACAAACAATTTACTTTACTTTGTAAACATAGTGAAAAGCAAAATTAACGACACAAGCTTACCGTGGAAAATTGAGGGACGGTTTATTTAATCTTGTAGTGGGTTAACCGTTTTCTTATTCCGATTTGGATGCACAGGCACAAACAACATCCGAGTTTCAGCATCGTGTCCTCTCGACTCCGATTTCGAGGATAGTCGAATCCAGATTCGCGGACAACCACGCTTCCGGATCGCCTAGTCGAGCTTTCCGTTTACAACGGCATATTTCCGTGTAACACGAAGCCGTACACTGTCCGCAAAATGGATCGAAATCACGAGGTAACGCGAGTTGAGCTCGCGTGTGCAATCACGTGTAACACGTTTCGCGTTTCGCGATCGCGAGATTCTGCGCGCGTCAATCAATAATCAAATGCGTCATGGACCGAGGCTGAACCTGTCAATTTTTGGTCTGTTCTGAAACTGCAACAAAGAAAATCATTTTAACGTATCGTTTCATTCAATTTCAAATACAGTATACTACCAACTATCCAGTAATTCCACCTGAAAGCATTGTTCGAACAAATGTGCTACCCTTTCTAGCTGCATAAAACAGTCAAACAGAAATCGTACATCAAGTTTTAGGGAGTCGTTGTGTAACGAGAGATCCAATTTTGCATTCGAATGAGATCTTCGAGGCGAGACTAAAAGCCATCATGTCATGATTCAAGAGTAGCTTCGTTTGTAAAGGGTTAAATCTACTATTAAATGCACCACTATTTTTATCAAATGTACTACTATGTGAACAATCTTATCTGATTGTGAAAGGTACTGTCAGATAAGCAAAAATCATGCTGTGGAAATTGTCGTTTGTTCTGCTTGTAAAATTGAGACAATTCATAGCCTTTTGTGACGCTATTCCCCCACGCTTCAGCTACGGGCCGGTCACGTGACACGTTTCACGTCTGTCGTGCATGTGCCACTATGTCACGTGACTAATCCGTTACTGGCAGAGAGAGGGTAGCTGTACTCCCCTCAATTTCCTCGGTCTGGCGACACTGATTTGGACCGCAGAATCGGATCGTCACCATTGCCGCAGCATTGTCTTAACCTCCTAAGTGGCTTGCTTCCTTGCGCGAAGTGCGTTTCTCTGTGACGATTTTTTTTTCGCCGCTAGCGTATACAGGGTGTTCGCGATAATTTGTACCAGCGTTTTTTTCGTAAAAGGTAAACATTAGAACAAAACTGAAGAGGAGGTACTTGTAGTATATTGTACTAGCAATACGATAGGGTATCTCAATTTTTTGTATTTTTAATATTTTTCTAGAAACAAAGGTGACCTTTATTTCTTTTAATGGAATGCTACATATTTGTTTACGTCATATGAAAACGAACATTGAGTCGAGTTCAACCATGTAGTATACTATGGTCTTCAGAGTTATATAAGGGCAGAAATAAAAGAAATAGATTTAACATTTCGTAATATTGTATTTACTAGTATGTTGTAGTGATAAGACTACATCTCGTGTTCAATGTGACTTCCGCTGACTGTGTGAATGTTTATGTTCTGAAAAGACAAGCTTGTTCCTTTAGTTCCAGTACAGTTGTGCGAAACAACCAGCCAAACCATGCGTTATCATTATGTATCGTTATTCTACGCAAGAAAAAGTGACAAAATAAGAGACAAAGTAAACTAGTGTACGAAGAAAGATATCCACAGAGAGTACAACCTACTGAAATTCAATTTCTCCATCTTAGTAAACGTTTCAATGAAACAGAATCTGTAGTAGAGTCAAAACATCAGAGGATCCATCGAATCACTCTTTCAGAAAACAACTAGAAATACTTCTTCATTTTCAAGAGGATCCATCTACTTCGATAAGAAAAGTGGCCAGAGTAGGTGATATTTCAATTGCATCAACACATAAAGTTCTACAATTGTACGATTACAAACCTTTCAAATATCACAAAGTACAAAGTCTCCAGCAATCTGATTATCCACGACGTACTGAATTTTGTAATTGGTTCCTAACAAATAACATGAACGATTCCAATGTTTATAGAAAATACTATGGACAGATGAATCCAGTTTTGATAATAACATCACGTGTAATCGACATAATGCTCACTTTTGAACGACCGAGAATCCGAAATTGAAAAAACAGATAAATTTCCAAGTACAATTCAGAACAAATGCTTGGTGTGGAATTATTGACAACATTTTACTAGGTCCATATTTTTACACTGGAATTCTAAATGCAAATAAGTTTTTACAATTTCTAAATTGTGAATTTCAAAATTACTGGTAAAATCATTGCCATTGTTTCTTGTACGAGACATGTACTTCCAACAAGACGGGGTTCCTCCTCATAATTGTAGATCGGTAAATCATTTTTACATAATATGTTTAACGATAAATGGATCGGAACATACGGACCTATAAAATGGCCTGCAAGATCCCCCGATTTATCACCACTAGATTTTTTTGCGGGGACATATTAAAGATATTGTTTACACTATACCACCGAGAAATTTGGACGACTTGCAAACTCAGATAAAAGAAGCCTGTGCATCCATATCTAGTGCAACATTACCAGTAACTACCAGGAATGTAGTCAGCAGAACTCGGAAATGCATTCTTGTTAATGGAAGTCACATTGAACACGAGATGTAGTCTTATCACTACAACATACTAGTAAATACAATACTACGAAATGTTAAATCTATTTCTTTTATTCATGCACCTTGTATGACCCTGAAGACCATAGTATACTACATGGTTGAACCTGTCTCAATGTCCGTTTTCATTTGACGTAAACAAATAGCAAACAAATGTAGCATTCCATTAAAAAAATGAAGGTCACCTTTGTTTCCAGCAAAAAATATTAAAAATACAAAAAATTGAGATACGCTATCGTATTGATAGTAAAATATTAGGAGTACCCATAAGTAATCAATTATTTGCAAAGAATTTATTTTGCCTTTAATTCAGTACCGATCGTTGAAGCGGTAACACGTATTCTTTTACAGTTTTCGGTAAAGCAGCCGGTGTTCAAAATATTCTAAAAAGTATATTGTTTTTTACAATTCTGTAATAAAATGGCGGCGTCCGTACCTTCCGAGTGTTACGTTTTAATTACGGAGTTTCGGGGTTTATTTCGCAGGGAGAAGGAGGTGAGCTTATAGGGAAAAAAAAGGAAAGAAAACTGTTAGTTGATAAATAAAATATGTATATTAAGAAGAAGAAACTGTTTTATATATACAAATGTGTGTGTAGTGTGTGCGTGAATGTTCGTGTTTATAAAAGAAGTGTTAATGTGTATGTGTGCTTAAATAATAGGTGATATTAATGTAGGTAAGGTATTATCGCTTATTATAAAATTTATTACGCGTGGATCATAGGCTAGATGCACGTCGGTGGGGGGAGAAGCTAGGACAGGGGACGGCGTGGGGATCAGCTTCCATGGTATAGGCTCCGAAAATGTTATTGGGATTAATTTCCATGCGGGCCGGAAATAATCATCAAAGTTTTCTGGGGGTTCTACGTGTTGATATAATGCCTTTGTTAGTTTTTTTAACTGGTGTTTCCTTCCTCCCCGCTTAGTCTTACGCGACTTACACATCTAAAAAAAGGACTTTATTAGTTATATGGAGTATTGCGGGAATTATAGGTAGTTAGCCAGGAGGTGCTGGCGAAGACCGCACCTTCTGGTGGATTTTGGAAGGTGCTGGCAAGGACCGCACCTTCGAAGGGTCTGGAGGAATCTGAGCGCGAGTGGCTCTTTGCCACTCGTATTTATACGGCCGTTTCCTCCATATTTGTATCTATTTTGGATTTTTCTAGGAAATCTTCTTACTTAGTTTTGTTTTCGTTTGTGTTTATGTTTGTATGGTGGCGAGCTCCTTCGCAGGTGGCCACCTCGCGACGAGTACGTTCTGTGGTGGGGGCAGCTCCCGCTAAACGCGTTAAGCGTGAGCCGGGAGCGTCGCGTTCCCTTGCATGGGAACGTGACACGAGGATCATATTCGTCATTGCTTACTTTTTCATTTTCATTTTCTTTGTAACAACAAAGAAAATTTGCGATGTTTATGGAGATGTATTGAAGGTCAACAAGTGTCAACGTTGGTCCAGAAGGTTTGCTGCTGGTGATTATGATCTCTCTGAAAGGCCGCGAAGTGGACGACCAGTTGAATTTGATAATGACAGCCTAAAATCTCTAGTGGACTCTGATGCAAAATCAATTATAGAAGAATTACGAGAAGCCTTGGGTCTACATGATCAACTATAAAAAAAGCTCCTACACGAAATGGGAAAGGCATATAGGCAAGGAATATGTGTACCGCATCAATTATCCGAGACCAACAAGAATATTCGTCGATCAATTTGCACTTCATTGCTATCCAGATTTCGTAGAGATCTATTTCTTATCAGAATCGTTAACGGAGATGAAAAATGGATTTTTTATGATAACATAAAGTGTCCCAAGCAATGGCTTTCTGCAAATCAAACCGCAATATCAACCCCTAAACCTAGCTTATCACTTAGAAAGGTGTTACTGTGCATTTGGTGGGACTGTCGTGGCATAATTTACTTTGAGTTTGTTGAAACCTGGAGAAACAGTTTCTTCTGAGTTGTATTGTCAGCAATTACAACGGCTGTATTCAGAACTATTGAAAAAGAGGGCATCTTTAGTTCACAGAAAAGGTGTAATACTGCAAATTGAAAAAAATCAAAGAATTACAGTTAGAAGTTTTACCGCACCCCCGTACTCACCGGATATTGCTCCCTCTGACTATCATCTTTTCAGATCTCTTGAGTATTATTTAAGAAATAAAACATTCACTTCTGTAGAAAATGTAAGGAGGCACCTCGAGTCATATTTTGTTTCATAAACCCTGAATTTGCAGGAAAGATGGCAAACTGTCCTTGATAATGATGGAGATTGTATAATAAATTAAGAAATAAAAACTTGAATTTACTACAAAGTTTGTTTTAGATTTCAAAATAATTGATTACGTATGGGCCCCCCTAATATACTACAACTACCTCCTCTTCGGTTTTTTTCTAATGTTTGCCTTTTACGAAAAAAACGCTGGTACAAATGATCGCGAATACCCTGTATATACGTCGTAGGCATTACGTAAGAAAATTGTCTCGTACCTGACATAGCGTTACAAAACGTTTACTAGCTTCTATTTCCAATATTTTTCCTTTTATACTGACAGATTCAATTTGCACGATTTTTATTCGCATAAATCAAATCCACGTCGAACGGACATTAGCGTAAATTAAGGGACGGGTGTATTAGTGAAAAATCATGATTTGATCATTTCCGAGTGAAATGCAATGCGTGAACCTATAAAGCAAGGAAAACATTTTTTTCACTTTTGGCCAAACTTGCAACTTATGCGGCATCGGAGGGTGTTGCAAGGGTACAAGTGTCGGCGGGGGTGTATTCGTGGATCGAGATCGCGGCGGTCCGCGGTTTACGAGGCCGATATCAATTTCGTTCGATGGCCAGCCATCGGGTTCAACGATGTCGGATAAATCAGGCCGCGGCGCGCCGCTGGTAACCGGTTCACCTCCACGCACGCCTCCCAGTCCGGGTAATTTACCGGGGATAAAGCTCGCGTCCGATGAAACAAAGCGGCCCGCGGTGCTTGCGGGAAGGAAACTTCATTTTCTTACATCCGGCCCACGGACAAACGACCTCGTTTATCACCGGCTGACCTTTCGAGCGTGATATCCAACGGCAGCAGCACACCGGTAGGTACGTAGTATCAACTCCCTCCCCCCCCCCCCCGGCACTGCCGCAACACACTCCCCAATTCGTCCAACTGTCCGCGCCAGGCCGTTGGATTTTCTGTGCGCATTGCCGCGGGCTCTGCGGTTTTTCTTTTTCTCCTTGCCTCGTTCCTCGGTCTTGTTCCTTGCTCTCGGTTTCGTCTTCGTGCCACCCGGAAACGGTCGCCGAATCGCCGACCTGTTCCGAACTAACCTTTCTGACAAGTCCACGAACAAAATAATTCGGGAACAACTTCCTGCGGACGGGTTTGCTTAACTTTCCGCGCTGACGTGCTAGAAAAATGTACTGGAACGTCACGACGCTGTTTAACACGGAGTCATGCACAATAGAATTTTATTAAATAGTTCTTTTTTAGAAAAGGTTTTTAGTTTGCGGAAAGCGTAAAGGCAAAGTAATTGGTGCAAAGTCACAATAATGTCACTATGCTTATTTTCCCGCTCGTTATACGAGCATACAGGATAATCACATCGATTGACATCGAAACAAAATTTTCTTAAGTATGATCGGATGTCTAAATAGAAAATGAAGATCAGCTTGAAGTAGCTTCGTACTTTACAGTGGTATGTAACAAGCCTGCAGGCTATAACAGTATTTCTTGATTAAAACATTTCGTACAGTTGCTTTCTAAAATCGGACGTGTCGTACGAAACAACCCAATATTTCAGGGTTGCGTTTAATGTTCAAGAAAGTGGCGATAGCGAGATTTCACGTTTCAACGAGGGGGTTGAAGAAGAAACGGAGCGGAGCACAGAGTCGAAGGGTTGTTTTTGCTTGTCGCGGCGGCTTCAGATTCGGCGCGAATCTCTGGCGGCGCGTTCGCGCGAGCCTTGAATTATCGAGCCACGAAGCAGGATTTCGAGGTCGAAGCGCGTTAAATCTTAAGCTCGCTTAATTCCGCTCCGAGATGCGGAAATGTTCCGAGCTGTGGCCCGACTGTCGACGCCGCGCCGGACTATGCAAATTGTTGAACCCTGGCTCCCGAACGCTGGGAATTCCCGACAACGCGTCGTCGAACCAGACGAAATTCCAATTCCGCGGGCGTAAGGAGAGCCCTTATGCGCCGTTTGCTGATGTACGGTAGTCCCTCGATAGTCCTAGGAAATGTCATAATCGGTTGCGTCGCGTCGTCGCGGTTTTCCATGCACTGGGTCTGAGTGAACGATTACTGCAATTGCGTTCGTTCGATCGCGAGTATGAATGTGTTCTAGTTGGAAGAGTTTAGTTGTGAGTCACTGGAGAACTTGGAAAATTATCATGAAGAACGATGACATTCGTATAATTTATTGTAGTCGCGTAATTGATTTGGTCTATAATTTGTTATCAAATTGCTTTAACCCCTTGCACTACTATTTAATTTGTGATTATAATGATTAAAAATTCTTCGTCGTTCAGAATTCCACAGAAATAAAAATATAGTTTATATTTCCTGTATGCCTATGTTTTTCTCCAAACGACATATATTATAGGAAGATGTTTAATGTTTAATTGCTCAAGCAATTCTGATACAATTTTATGATACACCATAATAAAACAAAACATCAGGTTGTTATAAACAAATCGATCGTCGGCTCGTAATGACAACTGGTTACCAGCGAGATGAACAGACGAGTTCAGCGGATGACCGTTGGATCGTCCCAGTTGATCGCCAATGATCGATCGTCAGTATCGTCACCAACACTGACGCATTAACGTAATACAGGGTGTCCCGTAACTGGTGGTACAGCCGAGCAGGCAATGATTCTACATGAAAAACTGAGTCGAAAATATAGAATAAAATTTTTTGATACAAGGCTTTGTTTTCGAGAAAAATGAGTTTGAAAATTTGTCTAGTGCGCGTGCACTCGGCTTACTTGCGGCTCAACGGATTCCACTGCCTCACGTCTGGATATCTCGGAAATTGCCTTCGTACTTCTAGATATGTTTACAAACGTTGTCAGTATAATGATGTCACTTCTATCGCTCCTATTGTTTTCCCATCCTTATAGAATTACTCCTCCAGTTCTCATTATACCGTCGAAATGGCAACTTATAGCAATCGAGAGTATACCGATATGATTATTGCGTTGGGTGCGTGTAATGGTAGTGCTTTAGCAGCGGCTACTTATTACAGAGATCGGTACCCTAATCGTCGACATCCTGATCGAAGGGTCATTCAAAGAGTCGAACGGACCCTCGCAGAATACGGGTCTTTTGAAAAACTTCGCAACCATGGAGGACGTGCCCGAAGAATTGACAGGAGGGTGGAAGAGAGGATTTTGGAAGACATAAACGACGATCCAAGCACCAGCATAAGGAACCTTGCCTCACAATACGATATCAGCCGATCTAACATTAGTCGAATACTACATCAAAATGGGCTATATGCTTACCACGTTCGTACAGTGCAAGGGCTTACAGAACGTGATTATGTACCCCGAATGGCATTTTGTCACTGGTTGTGTGAACAACACCGTACCGACGCCTATTTTTTACTAAAAATTTTATGGACGGATGAAGCGAAATTTACAAGAGGCGGCATGTTTAATGTCCATAACTCGCACAGGTGGTCAGATCAAAACCCGTATACCATTTTGCAAACAAATTTCCAAGTGAGGTGGAGTGTGAACGTCTGGGCTGGCATAGTAGGTGATCAAATATAGGCCCTTATTTCTTTCCGGGAAATGTGACATCGGTGTTACGTATGGAGACGTTTCTCCACGTTCATTTCGATTAGAAGTTCTAATCTCTTTTCTGAGAACGAAAAGCGTCGCAACAGGCCCCTTGTTTAATGATTGTACTCCGGCTGGGCGCAGCTGGCACGAAGCATGATTCAGTAACAGCACCGTACGATTTCCTAATATGGAAATCTTCAAAACAGCCCCTTCTGGAATGTTTTGTCAAGATAGTCTTTGATAGGAAACATCCTGGCTAACCCTTCGTTTTACCCCTATAAAGAAAAGATCCAGCTGCAAATCTTAAACTCACTAGAAACGACAAATACGAGTATGCGACCGTAAAATAAAACAGATACATTCCCCTCTCATTTTTAGGGTATATAAACCCATGCATTTTCATCCTCTTCGGTTAGTCGAGATGCGGTTCAGAAGAGATTCAGACGCGGTCCAGTACTCGTGCAGTCACGTCGCGTCAATTCTAGAGAGATCGGGTTAAAGTCCCTTTCGAATCAAACGTAACCTTATAGATTCCGTTAGTTCGGTATATATTCTATTTGGCATTCAACAATCGCTATCTAACCCCGCATTGCCAGTGCGTCAACACAGTGCATCACTAGGTAACAATTTCTCTAATTGTACACTTACTACATCCACTCGCGACACAAACAACAACATTTGTAATTATCTTAAATCAGAATATATTTGTCTTGTTTGTTAACTCGCGTAATCTACAACCTTTAATTATTCCCTGATATCCTAATCTAATAATTGAACGTTCCCACATGATACAATCTTACCGCTCGGATTGTATCAATTAAATTATATATAAGTTACGAGGCTTACTAATCTTAGATTCAAGTCAACGAAGATTTCTCCAACCTAGTGGCTCCCCGGTTTCGCATTGGGTGCGTCCACGAAAACTATACCATCCTAGCGGATCCCTGATTTCGCATTGGGTTCTTCCGTATCCTAGCAGCTCCCTGGTCTCGCATCAGGTACGTCTGTGAGTTATCCACCTTCCTTTTATATCGGGTTCGCCGCGTGTCTCTCCTAGTGACTCCCCGATTTCGCATTGGGAGCGTTCAAGAAGTTTCATCCTCCCAGTAGCTCCCCG
Source organism: Halictus rubicundus (assembly GCF_050948215.1). NCBI lineage: Eukaryota > Metazoa > Arthropoda > Insecta > Hymenoptera > Halictidae > Halictus > Halictus rubicundus. The sequence goes on from NW_027489519.1 coordinate 29,225, forward strand.
GTTCCGCATCGGGTGCGTCTGCGTTTGACTCCAACTTCCCAGAGGTTCCCTGATTTCGCATCAGTGGCGTCCTCGACGTCAACTATCCTAGCGGCTCCCCGATTTCGCATTGGGTGCGTCCGCGTACCTAACTAACAAATTGAAACCATATTCCTGGGGTAACAACCCCTCGCCGGCCTCTCGCGTTGTTCGCAGCCCTGGCCCGTAACATCGGAAGCATATTTGCATTTTCTTCGAAACGTGCTGCCGGAATTATTGGAAAATGTGCCTCTTGGGATTCGAAGAACGCTAATTTCTCAACAGGATGGAGCACCACCGCACTACAGTTGCGAAGCAAGACGTTTTTTAAGTGAAAATTATCAGTGCTGGATCGGTCGCGGTGGCTGAGTACCTTGGCCGCCACGATTTCCGGATTTGTCACCGTTAGATTTTTATTTGTGGGGTCAGGTGAAATCGATTGTGTATCGTGATGACATAACGAGCATCGAACAATTACAACAAAAAATTGTGATAGCGTTTGAACACTTAAAGCAACATAATAATTGCACATTACAAGAGGTTCGAAGGAATTTAATACGAAGAGCACAATTATGTCTACAACAACGTGGACAGCACTTCCAGCAATTTATGAATTAAACGAATTCCTCAAAGGTAATTCTAACATTGTAACCTCGACCTTCGATTTATTCGATGTATACAAACCTCGAAAACCTTTGCGAAAAAAGGTTGAGGTAACTCAGAACAAACTCATTTGTATCAAAAAATTTTATTCTATATTTTCGACTCAGTTTTTCATGTAGAATCACCCCCAGCTTGGTTGTACCACCAGTTACGGGTCACCCTGTATATCAACTAGAACAAAATAGAATTTTATTTCGGTTTAAAGGAAATTAACAACATACATGTTTATTAGTCTGACTCGATATTGTAGAGCAAGGGGTTAATATCGTTACAAAATTCCAATTTCGAACGATTTTTACTCGCCAAAAAATCGTGCAGAGATTCGCTCGGTCCAAGCGGTTTCAGTAACTGATGACAACAACTCGGCGTCTATAGCAAATGGAAAATGCATCTATGCATCTACCAGACAAAGATGTACCTATCTACTTCGGAAACAAAGGCGGGTCTACAACCGCGGCATTACCGTATTCCGATTCCGTTTCTTCTCTCTCTCTCTCTCTCTCTCTCTCTCTCTCTCTCTCTCTCTCTTCTCTCTCTCGCTCGCTCGCGATGCAAGTTGCGGAATCGCCTCCGGCCGAAGCAAACTAGCGGATCGATGGTTTTCGCCGGCCGTTCGTGGCTAGGAAGCTTAAACAGTTTATTTCGGCGCTCGGTTACAGAAAGAAGACCGGAAACATTGCCAGTTGCGGGGGAGTCCGGGCCCCGCTGCAGCTCGGCCATTTGTAATTTTCCGCTCGATGTAGCATAAGCTTGCTGGCATGAGTCGGAGTACTTTCAGCTATTTGCCGAAGCCCGTCAGGAGATATTTCATTTCGCGGCGAAAGGAGAAACCCGCGGTATCGGGAACGCCCGGGGAGAAGAAGCTCCCGGAGAAAATTAGAATCTCGGTTTGGATCGGCGACGAGCTCTTTGGAAGCTTCGGGATTCGCGAAACCGCAGCTTCTTCTTGCTTACAGTCCATTTGCGTTGCAAAATAGACACTGGACACACCCGGAAATTCATTTTAGTTCCTCCACCTAAGTTCCAAAACTTGGTGGATACTTCAAAATCTCCTATGATTTAGTGAGGAATCGTTGCTTCGAATTTTTTGAGGTCGCCGATTACTAGACTAGGCATCTTTATGTGTCTGCAATATTTGAGCCGTTTATTTTGAAAGTGACCTAAGTCCACTTATACTTAAATCGAGATATTTGAGGGTTTGTGTTTCAATAAAATTAAAAATATACGTATAGGATACCAATGTGTCATACTGCTTAAGTGTATCTAAAAGAGTTAAATTTACAGTTCCTATTAAAATAATAGCAATTATTAACTCTTTGACTGTCAAACTAGCAACCTCAAAAATTCCATAAAATCAAAGTAAGTTATTTAATGAAATAAAAATTGAAAAAATAAAATGTACGATATTGAGTAGTCCTCCAACCTTCATGCATTTTATAGATTCTCATCAAATTTGGTACAATGAATATATTACCGTGAAAATTCATTTTAAAATCTGGACAAATAATTCCGTCACCCACATATGGGTGACATAGCGTCAACGTGTTAAGTGAATAATATGTGTTTTCTTACCAAAAATGGAGTTAAGCCACTTTCAAAGTTAACAACCAGATTCATTATAAAATTTGAAAAAGTCCAAGTCCATTGGACATAATTTAAAATGCTTCAAATTGAAAAAACAATTATGCAATTCAGAACATTTTCTAATTGCATAAATCACATAAAAATTTACTGCTCATCTACATTTTGTGTATGCGGGAGGGATTTGAAGAAGTCATGGTGCACCGGTGGTATGTATCGTAGTAAGTCCATCATGTCCTTGTATTTCGCTGTTGTCATTCGTATTATATTTTTATAAAGTGGTGTCAATATAATATTTTCGAACTTTCTTGGTTTACTCCGACGTGGTAATAAATCCAGGATTTTAAACTGTGCATTCTTATCCATTGATATCTTATAGAAAATTTTCTATGGTTCATCTCTCAAAAAACGCATCCATCTTATTTTTAACCAATTTATTGTTAGAATTCTTTACCCTTTTAAAATTTGCGTCCTCCAAAAATTTTGTTGATATGAAATCCTCTTGTTTCATTTCATTTAGAATAAAGTTATTACCTTTCCGGCACTTTTTGTTAATGCCCTTCGGACATTATCAATAATGGATTGGACTTAGGCCACTTTCAAAGTGATGGTTTTAATTATTGAACTAACTGCGAATACTTATGTGTCCAAAATTATCGTATACTGGGTGTCCCAGCTAACTTGACCACCTTGAATATCTCTCTTAGTGTTAGTATTAGAAAAAAACGTTGTAGGATAATATTAACCTAACCGAAGGGGCAATATAGTGATTCGGAAAAAACTTTTTTCAAGGTCATTTTTTCTCTAGATATCAAGGTCATCAATTTTTTTTTAAGTGGAACTATTTTTTTTTTTATCGCGATGTAATAGGAGGGGTGAAGACCTCTTCAATGACAAAGTATGAAAAATCCAAAAAACATTTACTACATTAATTGGTTTGATTGAACTACTCTATTTCAATAAATGTTCGAAATGATGACCATTGTTCGCAATATATTGTTGTATACGGAAAATAAATGATTCTCTGGCTCTTCTAATAGTTTCATAGCTAATATTGGAACATGCAGTTCTAATACTCATCTTCACATATTCGGCTGTTGTTGGAACATGTTCATAAACAATACTCTTAAGTGTTCCCCATAAAAAGAAATATAACGGGGTTAGATCAGGTGACCACGGAGGCCATAAAACGTTCGCGCCTCGCCCAATCCAACGTTGAGGAAACTTTTCGTCTAATATTTAACGGGCTATTCTTGAGTTATGTGCCAGACGTCCGTCATGCTGATACCACATCTCGATCCTTCGAGCTAATGGTATTTCTTCCAATAGGTGAGGCAAATCATCAGTTAAAAAATTGGCATATATGTTACCATTTAGTGTACCATTAACACCAAACCAATTAGGGTAGTAAATTAATCACTGATAATACTTATAATGCTTTTTGGGTTTTTCATACCCAAGGTCACACGAAGGTCATTGTATAATATATCATTGAAGAGGTCTTCACCTCTACTGTTACATCGCCATAAAAATATATATAGTTCCATTAAAAAAAAAATTGATGACCTTGATATCGAGAAAAAAATGACCTTCAAAAAAGTTTTTTCCGAATCATTATACTGCCCATTCGGTTAGGTTAATATTGTCCTATAATGTTTTTTTCAATTACGAACACTAAGCGAGATATTCAAGGTGGTCAAGTTAGCTGGGACACCCTGTATACTCTGAATATACTTAACCGCAAATGTTGTTTATGATAGTTAACTTGAAGTTGTACACGTAATTACGGGCGACAAAAATAATTGACAAATGGACTTAGGCCACTTTCAAAATAAACGGCTCATTTATAAATTTTTTATTATTATTTTATACAACCATCCAATGACATCTTTAGTCTACTCTTATTATAAGGAGTCTTCCAGTTGATAACTATCTGGTTGGGCTACCTCTTGCAAGTTCTGGATTACTGTAATGCTGTTAAAGAGCGAATACTAGGGCTTCTTTCTTGGGCTGCCTTCTGCGAAAGCCCTACCGGATTCATATATTATAACAATATCACAGAGTAGAAGCTAGGGCTTCTTTTCTGGGCTACTAGCTACGAAAGCCCTATTGGATTGATATGTCATAGTGATGTTGTAGAGCAGAGCTGGGTACGTTTGCTGGTCCCCACCGTAGCGCCCACTGTCCCCTTCCAGTATACGCCGTTACCATGGAGAAAAGACGCGATCCGTCTGTCGCGAGTAGTTGCCAAGGTACATACGGTGGGGCAACGAAGACCCGAGACACCAATGAATGCGACGAAGGTGCACGCTGCACGAAAGAGAGCTTGGTGGGGGAATAATTGTTTGAGGGGCCCCAACCGTGGCCAGTCCTGTTGCAGTGTGAAAGCTAGGGCTTCTTTGTTGGGCTGTTTGCTGCGAAGCAGTTCCAGATCGAAACTGCTGCTGCTCTAGCCAGAATCGTTACGTTTTAACAAAAAGTGAAAAATTGCAATCAGCTTACAACGTATACTCTCGGGAACTTTCTCCGAGAATGACCGCACCTCTCGGGACCCGAAGAATTGAAATTCTTTCCCTGGGTCGCCGGATCCTAACCGCCCTCCCCTCTCGGCGTTCGCGTCGCTGAATATTCCACCGAAAAATTCCCGATTATGTTTGCGAAAGCCCGTCGACGCGATAAAAAGTCGTCGTCGTCGTCGTCGTCGTCGTCGTCGTCGGGCGGCGAGGAGCGTTTTCGGGTCGACGATGAATAATTACCGGATCGGCGGTGTCGCGGAACTTCTCTATCGCTCGATGCTCTCGGTTCAGAGCTCCGAACGGGGAGGAAATAAAAAAGTATTATTAGGGGCGAGAGACCGTTTGTAAAATTCGTTATCTTCTTCCACGATGGAAGGGGGAGGTAGGAGACGGCCGTGACGCTTGTTTCATATTTATGAGAAGAGTTTTAGCATATTCAAAACATAAATTACTTTCAGCGGCGTAAGTCAACTAGCCAATAAAATACTGGTTGGAGTTTATCTGGTGGGCTGCAGGATCGCTCTCTCCGCTAGTATAGCCCTCGTCTACCAAAGGGACGACGGGGACGATCGCAGGCTCGGAAACCTGAATTATGCACGATAGCAGCAACGGCTGACCTTTCACCGGCCGTGTCGCACGTTTACAAGGAGAATCGCCCGACCACTTTCCCTCTACAATGCAAATTCGACGGTAAACAGCTGATGCAGCTTCCTCGTGCTCATAGGTGAAACCAAAACGATGCAACTTGGTGACGAAGATCCAAAAACGGACCTTTAGTCGGAGCCACTTTCAATATTGGATTCGGAATCAGGTCTGTGAACCAACTAGGTCAATGTACTTGGTCGCAGAAAGTTTATTTTGTGGCCTAACAGTGCTTCGCGACAATTAGCAACTGCTCCTATGGAGTAGTACTTTATAACTAGATTGCGGATTTTATGCATTCATGAGAAAAATGGTTAATGCACAATTTAAAGCAGCGGACATATCAAAAAGATTTAAGGACATGACAGCGTATTGGTTCAGCTTACTAAACTAATTAAAAGAAGAACAAAATTTTTGTTTCGCTTCTGTGTCTTGCAATCAATACAAACATTTTTTATTTTGCATAAAAGATCCGCAGTCTGTTTATAACACAAGGATAGCGAAGATACTTTCATGACGAGTACGTGAAATGGTTAAAATACAAATTTGTGGTACATGGATTATTATTTAGAGCGATCTTTTAGAAACGATTGCGAAAAGGTAGAAGATGAAGATTCTGGGTAGGGCTTTCCCAACTGAGAGTACAAGAAAGAAGCGCAAGTTTTCGATCTGTAACATTATTACGCCAGTTGAATAGGGCTTTTGCAGCAGGAAGCCCAAGAAAGAAACCCTACTTTACACTCTACAACATTACTAAGATGTCATCGCTCCTTAATGGGGACACCTTGTATAAATGGCCTGTTTTGTCTCTGTAACATTAATGTAAAATATTAATGCAATAGGGCTTTTACAGCAGCGAGCCCAAGAAAGAAGCCTTAGTTTGCACTCTACAATATTGCCATAATATATTAATGCAATAGGATTTTCACAGAAGGTGGCCTAGGAAAGAAGCCCTACCTTCTCTTTTATAACATTGCCATATAGGCCCACATACAGTTTTGCAGCTGGTAGCTGAAGAAAGGAGCCCTAGCTTCTATTCTGTAATATTATTATAAAAGCCCTAGTCATCGCTCCTTAAGGGAGAAACCTTGTGTAAATGGCCTGTTTTTCAAGAATTTTTTTTTGAAAAATGTAATGCGTAGATTAATTTAAAATTTGAGGTATCATCTATTGACGTTATAATGTAAACAAACATATTTTTTATAAATTTTAATCGATCTATAATTTTATCAATGGTGCAATGGCGGCTTGCAGCGTACAAGCAAAAACGCACAAAGTGACATTCCTCTTTTATTAAAATTTGCAGTTTTGAAATTAACATTTGAAGTTTTGAAAAAAAACGGATTTTCTGTTAATAACCATGTTTTAAATAAAATATTAAAAAATCGGTGTTCGAAACGGCGTGCGAAATTTTGCGTTTCGAGAAAAATGCGTTTAAAGTTTGAGTAACAGAAAAATCGTGGAACAATCCTAATTTATTTTAACCTACCGCAGTTTTTTACTAATCTGCGATTCCAGGGCTATACAACAGATCTTCCTCTTCCTCAAAAAGTTGTACTTCAGCTGTTTTTTCTTCTTTTCGAGAAGCACGAGCCTTTCCGACGAGTGCCCGACCACCTGAGCCGCTCCGCCCAATACAACCGTCTACTTTATTTCGAAAATAACGTACAAGAACATCTCTGATCCCTTTCTAACTTTTTTATCGTATTCCTGAGGAAATTTCCTATGTATAGATATACAATTATAATAAAAAATCATATTACAATAATACAAATGCTTTTTTGCATTTCGTAAATTTGCATGTTCGACAGATCCCGCAGTCTACGCTGGTATCGAACGTATTAATTTCTCCAGCAGTCGGACGACTTGAAATATTAAACTCGCAGTCCCCCGATGTCTTTTTGAAATGCCTGAGCCGTCGCACATCCCGACTTACCGTTTACGAAATGGCGAAAGACGAGAGCTCGTAGCGGAATCCTGTGCCTGTAATAATTTTTGCTTAGGATCGATACGGTTCCCGATCCACGACGTCGGGATACAATCGATGACGAATGCAGGATGTCGGTAATCCGATTAAATAAATTGATGGATGGATCCAACGGTGGTTTCTAAATCCCGAGCGAACGCCTATGCGATGCACGCTGTAAAATAAATCCGCGGGGCCGGATTACAGCGCGCGAGCACGGCCTAGGCAGCCTCGCGGTGACATCACGCTGTCCCGAATCGCATTAATTCTTGGTCGAGTTCCACAGAAATTCGAGCGAAACGTCTAGTGTCTGTGCGCAATGTTGTCGGTGGCGTTTTCGTGGTTCGCGGATTTTTGCGCGCGACTCGATTCTTCGCCGACGTTCGAATAAACCTTGAAACGCGTTAACAAACTCTTTAACTACGGCTACGTATTCATACAACTGCTCCTCCGCCACTATGAATTGCAAATCCCGCGGGATGTTGACGGTACACTCATCTCGAAAGTAGTGGACCGGAAAATGAAATTTTTTGAGAGAAGGAAAAACACGCGAACAAACACGCTGAGAAAGCAATTTAATTCTTTGTTGTGAAATGTATACGGATTACGTTACCCTCTGTAACTGGGAAGCAAATGATCGCATTATACATCGCAATAATCCTCTGAGAAACAATGTCGAAAACAACGGACTCGTGTCTCCCGTTCCTAAAGTTCTAGTTTGCTGTTGAATCAATTTTTCAGAAATGCTCAGCTGTGAATCATCAATATTCAAAATCTATTAAAAAGTCGCCGGCAATTAACGTGTTAATACAATTTCGATTTTCTTTCAAATCAGAGAGAATGAATTTCTGCATGCAATAAATTCTTCAGAAATTCTCAGCTCTGAATCACGAAAGTTTAACATCTATTAAATAGTCGCCATTATAAATTGCAACAATCCTCTGAGAAACAATGTCGAAAACAACGGACTCGTGTTTCCAGTTCCTAAAGTTCTAGTTTGCTGTTGAATCAATTTTTCAGAAATGCTCAGCTGTGAATCATCAATATTCAAAATCTATTAAAAAGTCGCCGGTAATTAACGTGTTAATACAATTTCGATTTTCTTTCAAATCAGAGAGAATGAATTTCTGCATCTAATAAATTTTTCAGAACTTCTC
>NW_027489520.1:0-15000 GCF_050948215.1 Halictus rubicundus
AAATAGCCTGCTTTGAGCACTCTAATTTGTTCAAAGTAAACGTACCGGCCCACCTCGACACTCAGTGAAGAGCACCGCGATGGGATATTAGTTGGACCGCCCCGTGAAGAGCAAGCCCACCGGTAGGACGTACCACATAATGCCAGTTAAACACCGCGAGCGGTGAACCGACACTGTGACACACAGATTCAACTACGAGCTTTTTAACCGCAACAACTTTAATATACGCTATTGGAGCTGGAATTACCGCGGCTGCTGGCACCAGACTTGCCCTCCAATGGATCCTCGTTAAAGGATTTAAAGTGTACTCATTCCGATTACGGGGCCTCGGATGAGTCCCGTATCGTTATTTTTCGTCACTACCTCCCCGTGCCGGGAGTGGGTAATTTGCGCGCCTGCTGCCTTCCTTGGATGTGGTAGCCGTTTCTCAGGCTCCCTCTCCGGAATCGAACCCTGATTCCCCGTTACCCGTTACAACCATGGTAGGCGCAGAATCTACCATCGACAGTTGATAAGGCAGACATTTGAAAGATGCGTCGCCGGTGCTAGTAGACCATGCGATCAGCACAAAGTTATTCAGAGTCACCAAAGCAAACGATGAACGAACGTAGACGCCCGACACCGATTGGTTTTGATCTAATAAAAGCGTTCCTACCATCTCTGGTCGGAACTCTGTTTTGCATGTATTAGCTCTAGAATTACCACAGTTATCCAAGTAAATGTGGGTACGATCTAAGAAACCATAACTGATTTAATGAGCCATTCGCGGTTTCACCTTAATGCGGCATGTACTGAGACATGCATGGCTTAATCTTTGAGACAAGCATATGACTACTGGCAGGATCAACCAGGGAGCTTCGACAATTTTTCGAATGTCTTCGCCGCCAGCTCTCTTCGAGACAGGTCGACGACACTTTTTCTTCCAATCATATATATATTTTATACTCGTGCAAATTCTCAGAGAACCTTTTGCACGAGATACATATATCTTCTCTTCTCTATAAATATTCAACCTCGAACAAATTCCTTTTCAAATATACCTCCTCCTCCTCTGCGTTCTCGGTTTCTCAATTTTATACGTATATCTTGAACAAGACTTTCTTATAAATATCTTATCTTGTTCAGATATTTTACTTGTTTCAACTTTCTTATAAATATCTTATTGAAACAAGTTTCATACATTCGTTTCGTATAATAACATGGTTTGCCTAATCGTGGAGGCGCGTATAGTTCCAAACATGGATCGCGGAAGCACGTAACCACTGCGCTGGACAAAATCGACACAAGTGCCGAGGAAGCGCGGACAGGACGCATGCTGGACTGCGAGAAACCGTGTTCTTCTGCTCGCGCTGGGCATAAACGAAATAGGACACCTCTATTATTTAACGAATTTTTCTCTTTATTCTGTCTTTAAAAGACAGAATTTTTTTTCTCTTTAACTCTATTTTCTCTTTTTCATACCTTAGTCGCTCGGACATAAGAGTTGATGCTCAGTTAGTACGAGTAAACACAAAAGTGAATACAAGTCACCAACCTCCACTAAGGGAAGGCTCGCCACATAAGGGCCATTCGGTCTAGGACACCGACCCGTGGCAATGCTGTGTAGAGAATAATTCGATACGAAGCACGGTACGAAACAGTCAAGACCGAAGTCTCGAGGCGCCCATGACTGCTTCTCGACCGAGATCGTAGAATAGCCACAGACGCGCGCTGCACCGACCGACTCGACCGAACCGTCGACTCTCTTATAGATACCGAACGGCCGGCCGGGACGCCGGCGCCGCGCGGTCAATAGCACGCGCGCTTATGGCCGCAAACCGCCGCGGCAACAGACCTCCCGGCGGGGCTGTTGGAACTTAGAGCGAAAAAAGTATAAAAATTTTTTTCACAAAATATAATAAATTTTAATATTTCTATATTATTTTACACAAAATAACCAACTTTTCATAATTCACCGAACTTTGAAAATTTTTCTAAGTCCCACAAATAAGAGGAAAATTTTTAAATATCGGTCCTAGACGATTTTCGACGTGATATCACTGTAATATAGACGGTTTCTAACAATATATATCATAACACCAAACTCGCTACAATTATTATTTATCGAGTTATTAGCAAATAATGGACGGATGTGCTACTCCGTCGGACGTTCGACGAAAATTTTTCTAAGTCCCACCGCCAAGAGGAAACTTTTTCCCTATCGGTCCTAGACGATTTTCGACGTGATATCACTGTAATATAGACGGTTTCTAACAATATATATCATAACACCAAACTCGCTACAATTATTATTTATCGAGTTATTAGCAAATAATGGACGGATGTGCTACTCCGTCGACAAAACTCTGGAAATTTTTCTAAGTCCCACCGCCAAGAGGAAACTTTTTCCCTATCGGTCCTAGACGATTTTCGACGTGATATCACTGTAATATAGACGGTTTCTAACAATATATATCATAACACCAAACTCGCTACAATTATTATTTATCGAGTTATTAGCAAATAATGGACGGATGTGCTACTCCGTCGGACGTTCGACGAAAATTTTTCTAAGTCCCACCGCCAAGAGGAAACTTTTTCCCTATCGGTCCTAGACGATTTTCGACGTGATATCACTGTAATATAGACGGTTTCTAACAATATATATCATAACACCAAACTCGCTACAATTATTATTTATCGAGTTATTAGCAAATAATGGACGGATGTGCTACTCCGTCGACAAAACTCTGGAAATTTTTCTAAGTCCCACCGCCAAGAGGAAACTTTTTCCCTATCGGTCCTAGACGATTTTCGACGTGATATCACTGTAATATAGACGGTTTCTAACAATATATATCATAACACCAAACTCGCTACAATTATTATTTATCGAGTTATTAGCAAATAATGGACGGATGTGCTACTCCGTCGGACGTTCGACGAAAATTTTTCTAAGTCCCACCGCCAAGAGGAAACTTTTTCCCTATCGGTCCTAGACGATTTTCGACGTGATATCACTGTAATATAGACGGTTTCTAACAATATATATCATAACACCAAACTCGCTACAATTATTATTTATCGAGTTATTAGCAAATAATGGACGGATGTGCTACTCCGTCGACAAAACTCTGGAAATTTTTCTAAGTCCCACCGCCAAGAGGAAACTTTTTCCCTATCGGTCCTAGACGATTTTCGACGTGATATCACTGTAATATAGACGGTTTCTAACAATATATATCATAACACCAAACTCGCTACAATTATTATTTATCGAGTTATTAGCAAATAATGGACGGATGTGCTACTCCGTCGGACGTTCGACGAAAATTTTTCTAAGTCCCACCGCCAAGAGGAAACTTTTTCCCTATCGGTCCTAGACGATTTTCGACGTGATATCACTGTAATATAGACGGTTTCTAACAATATATATCATAACACCAAACTCGCTACAATTATTATTTATCGAGTTATTAGCAAATAATGGACGGATGTGCTACTCCGTCGGACGTTCGACGAAAATTTTTCTAAGTCCCACCGCCAAGAGGAAACTTTTTCCCTATCGGTCCTAGACGATTTTCGACGTGATATCACTGTAATATAGACGGTTTCTAACAATATATATCATAACACCAAACTCGCTACAATTATTATTTATCGAGTTATTAGCAAATAATGGACGGATGTGCTACTCCGTCGGACGTTCGACGAAAATTTTTCTAAGTCCCACCGCCAAGAGGAAACTTTTTCCCTATCGGTCCTAGACGATTTTCGACGTGATATCACTGTAATATAGACGGTTTCTAACAATATATATCATAACACCAAACTCGCTACAATTATTATTTATCGAGTTATTAGCAAATAATGGACGGATGTGCTACTCCGTCGACAAAACTCTGGAAATTTTTCTAAGTCCCACCGCCAAGAGGAAACTTTTTCCCTATCGGTCCTAGACGATTTTCGACGTGATATCACTGTAATATAGACGGTTTCTAACAATATATATCATAACACCAAACTCGCTACAATTATTATTTATCGAGTTATTAGCAAATAATGGACGGATGTGCTACTCCGTCGGACGTTCGACGAAAATTTTTCTAAGTCCCACCGCCAAGAGGAAACTTTTTCCCTATCGGTCCTAGACGATTTTCGACGTGATATCACTGTAATATAGACGGTTTCTAACAATATATATCATAACACCAAACTCGCTACAATTATTATTTATCGAGTTATTAGCAAATAATGGACGGATGTGCTACTCCGTCGACAAAACTCTGGAAATTTTTCTAAGTCCCACCGCCAAGAGGAAACTTTTTCCCTATCGGTCCTAGACGATTTTCGACGTGATATCACTGTAATATAGACGGTTTCTAACAATATATATCATAACACCAAACTCGCTACAATTATTATTTATCGAGTTATTAGCAAATAATGGACGGATGTGCTACTCCGTCGGACGTTCGACGAAAATTTTTCTAAGTCCCACCGCCAAGAGGAAACTTTTTCCCTATCGGTCCTAGACGATTTTCGACGTGATATCACTGTAATATAGACGGTTTCTAACAATATATATCATAACACCAAACTCGCTACAATTATTATTTATCGAGTTATTAGCAAATAATGGACGGATGTGCTACTCCGTCGACAAAACTCTGGAAATTTTTCTAAGTCCCACCGCCAAGAGGAAACTTTTTCCCTATCGGTCCTAGACGATTTTCGACGTGATATCACTGTAATATAGACGGTTTCTAACAATATATATCATAACACCAAACTCGCTACAATTATTATTTATCGAGTTATTAGCAAATAATGGACGGATGTGCTACTCCGTCGGACGTTCGACGAAAATTTTTCTAAGTCCCACCGCCAAGAGGAAACTTTTTCCCTATCGGTCCTAGACGATTTTCGACGTGATATCACTGTAATATAGACGGTTTCTAACAATATATATCATAACACCAAACTCGCTACAATTATTATTTATCGAGTTATTAGCAAATAATGGACGGATGTGCTACTCCGTCGACAAAACTCTGGAAATTTTTCTAAGTCCCACCGCCAAGAGGAAACTTTTTCCCTATCGGTCCTAGACGATTTTCGACGTGATATCACTGTAATATAGACGGTTTCTAACAATATATATCATAACACCAAACTCGCTACAATTATTATTTATCGAGTTATTAGCAAATAATGGACGGATGTGCTACTCCGTCGACAAAACTCTGGAAATTTTTCTAAGTCCCACCGCCAAGAGGAAACTTTTTCCCTATCGGTCCTAGACGATTTTCGACGTGATATCACTGTAATATAGACGGTTTCTAACAATATATATCATAACACCAAACTCGCTACAATTATTATTTATCGAGTTATTAGCAAATAATGGACGGATGTGCTACTCCGTCGGACGTTCGACGAAAATTTTTCTAAGTCCCACCGCCAAGAGGAAACTTTTTCCCTATCGGTCCTAGACGATTTTCGACGTGATATCACTGTAATATAGACGGTTTCTAACAATATATATCATAACACCAAACTCGCTACAATTATTATTTATCGAGTTATTAGCAAATAATGGACGGATGTGCTACTCCGTCGACAAAACTCTGGAAATTTTTCTAAGTCCCACCGCCAAGAGGAAACTTTTTCCCTATCGGTCCTAGACGATTTTCGACGTGATATCACTGTAATATAGACGGTTTCTAACAATATATATCATAACACCAAACTCGCTACAATTATTATTTATCGAGTTATTAGCAAATAATGGACGGATGTGCTACTCCGTCGGACGTTCGACGAAAATTTTTCTAAGTCCCACCGCCAAGAGGAAACTTTTTCCCTATCGGTCCTAGACGATTTTCGACGTGATATCACTGTAATATAGACGGTTTCTAACAATATATATCATAACACCAAACTCGCTACAATTATTATTTATCGAGTTATTAGCAAATAATGGACGGATGTGCTACTCCGTCGACAAAACTCTGGAAATTTTTCTAAGTCCCACCGCCAAGAGGAAACTTTTTCCCTATCGGTCCTAGACGATTTTCGACGTGATATCACTGTAATATAGACGGTTTCTAACAATATATATCATAACACCAAACTCGCTACAATTATTATTTATCGAGTTATTAGCAAATAATGGACGGATGTGCTACTCCGTCGGACGTTCGACGAAAATTTTTCTAAGTCCCACCGCCAAGAGGAAACTTTTTCCCTATCGGTCCTAGACGATTTTCGACGTGATATCACTGTAATATAGACGGTTTCTAACAATATATATCATAACACCAAACTCGCTACAATTATTATTTATCGAGTTATTAGCAAATAATGGACGGATGTGCTACTCCGTCGGACGTTCGACGAAAATTTTTCTAAGTCCCACCGCCAAGAGGAAACTTTTTCCCTATCGGTCCTAGACGATTTTCGACGTGATATCACTGTAATATAGACGGTTTCTAACAATATATATCATAACACCAAACTCGCTACAATTATTATTTATCGAGTTATTAGCAAATAATGGACGGATGTGCTACTCCGTCGACAAAACTCTGGAAATTTTTCTAAGTCCCACCGCCAAGAGGAAACTTTTTCCCTATCGGTCCTAGACGATTTTCGACGTGATATCACTGTAATATAGACGGTTTCTAACAATATATATCATAACACCAAACTCGCTACAATTATTATTTATCGAGTTATTAGCAAATAATGGACGGATGTGCTACTCCGTCGGACGTTCGACGAAAATTTTTCTAAGTCCCACCGCCAAGAGGAAACTTTTTCCCTATCGGTCCTAGACGATTTTCGACGTGATATCACTGTAATATAGACGGTTTCTAACAATATATATCATAACACCAAACTCGCTACAATTATTATTTATCGAGTTATTAGCAAATAATGGACGGATGTGCTACTCCGTCGGACGTTCGACGAAAATTTTTCTAAGTCCCACCGCCAAGAGGAAACTTTTTCCCTATCGGTCCTAGACGATTTTCGACGTGATATCACTGTAATATAGACGGTTTCTAACAATATATATCATAACACCAAACTCGCTACAATTATTATTTATCGAGTTATTAGCAAATAATGGACGGATGTGCTACTCCGTCGGACGTTCGACGAAAATTTTTCTAAGTCCCACCGCCAAGAGGAAACTTTTTCCCTATCGGTCCTAGACGATTTTCGACGTGATATCACTGTAATATAGACGGTTTCTAACAATATATATCATAACACCAAACTCGCTACAATTATTATTTATCGAGTTATTAGCAAATAATGGACGGATGTGCTACTCCGTCGACAAAACTCTGGAAATTTTTCTAAGTCCCACCGCCAAGAGGAAACTTTTTCCCTATCGGTCCTAGACGATTTTCGACGTGATATCACTGTAATATAGACGGTTTCTAACAATATATATCATAACACCAAACTCGCTACAATTATTATTTATCGAGTTATTAGCAAATAATGGACGGATGTGCTACTCCGTCGACAAAACTCTGGAAATTTTTCTAAGTCCCACCGCCAAGAGGAAACTTTTTCCCTATCGGTCCTAGACGATTTTCGACGTGATATCACTGTAATATAGACGGTTTCTAACAATATATATCATAACACCAAACTCGCTACAATTATTATTTATCGAGTTATTAGCAAATAATGGACGGATGTGCTACTCCGTCGGACGTTCGACGAAAATTTTTCTAAGTCCCACCGCCAAGAGGAAACTTTTTCCCTATCGGTCCTAGACGATTTTCGACGTGATATCACTGTAATATAGACGGTTTCTAACAATATATATCATAACACCAAACTCGCTACAATTATTATTTATCGAGTTATTAGCAAATAATGGACGGATGTGCTACTCCGTCGACAAAACTCTGGAAATTTTTCTAAGTCCCACCGCCAAGAGGAAACTTTTTCCCTATCGGTCCTAGACGATTTTCGACGTGATATCACTGTAATATAGACGGTTTCTAACAATATATATCATAACACCAAACTCGCTACAATTATTATTTATCGAGTTATTAGCAAATAATGGACGGATGTGCTACTCCGTCGGACGTTCGACGAAAATTTTTCTAAGTCCCACCGCCAAGAGGAAACTTTTTCCCTATCGGTCCTAGACGATTTTCGACGTGATATCACTGTAATATAGACGGTTTCTAACAATATATATCATAACACCAAACTCGCTACAATTATTATTTATCGAGTTATTAGCAAATAATGGACGGATGTGCTACTCCGTCGACAAAACTCTGGAAATTTTTCTAAGTCCCACCGCCAAGAGGAAACTTTTTCCCTATCGGTCCTAGACGATTTTCGACGTGATATCACTGTAATATAGACGGTTTCTAACAATATATATCATAACACCAAACTCGCTACAATTATTATTTATCGAGTTATTAGCAAATAATGGACGGATGTGCTACTCCGTCGACAAAACTCTGGAAATTTTTCTAAGTCCCACCGCCAAGAGGAAACTTTTTCCCTATCGGTCCTAGACGATTTTCGACGTGATATCACTGTAATATAGACGGTTTCTAACAATATATATCATAACACCAAACTCGCTACAATTATTATTTATCGAGTTATTAGCAAATAATGGACGGATGTGCTACTCCGTCGACAAAACTCTGGAAATTTTTCTAAGTCCCACCGCCAAGAGGAAACTTTTTCCCTATCGGTCCTAGACGATTTTCGACGTGATATCACTGTAATATAGACGGTTTCTAACAATATATATCATAACACCAAACTCGCTACAATTATTATTTATCGAGTTATTAGCAAATAATGGACGGATGTGCTACTCCGTCGACAAAACTCTGGAAATTTTTCTAAGTCCCACCGCCAAGAGGAAACTTTTTCCCTATCGGTCCTAGACGATTTTCGACGTGATATCACTGTAATATAGACGGTTTCTAACAATATATATCATAACACCAAACTCGCTACAATTATTATTTATCGAGTTATTAGCAAATAATGGACGGATGTGCTACTCCGTCGGACGTTCGACGAAAATTTTTCTAAGTCCCACCGCCAAGAGGAAACTTTTTCCCTATCGGTCCTAGACGATTTTCGACGTGATATCACTGTAATATAGACGGTTTCTAACAATATATATCATAACACCAAACTCGCTACAATTATTATTTATCGAGTTATTAGCAAATAATGGACGGATGTGCTACTCCGTCGACAAAACTCTGGAAATTTTTCTAAGTCCCACCGCCAAGAGGAAACTTTTTCCCTATCGGTCCTAGACGATTTTCGACGTGATATCACTGTAATATAGACGGTTTCTAACAATATATATCATAACACCAAACTCGCTACAATTATTATTTATCGAGTTATTAGCAAATAATGGACGGATGTGCTACTCCGTCGACAAAACTCTGGAAATTTTTCTAAGTCCCACCGCCAAGAGGAAACTTTTTCCCTATCGGTCCTAGACGATTTTCGACGTGATATCACTGTAATATAGACGGTTTCTAACAATATATATCATAACACCAAACTCGCTACAATTATTATTTATCGAGTTATTAGCAAATAATGGACGGATGTGCTACTCCGTCGGACGTTCGACGAAAATTTTTCTAAGTCCCACCGCCAAGAGGAAACTTTTTCCCTATCGGTCCTAGACGATTTTCGACGTGATATCACTGTAATATAGACGGTTTCTAACAATATATATCATAACACCAAACTCGCTACAATTATTATTTATCGAGTTATTAGCAAATAATGGACGGATGTGCTACTCCGTCGGACGTTCGACGAAAATTTTTCTAAGTCCCACCGCCAAGAGGAAACTTTTTCCCTATCGGTCCTAGACGATTTTCGACGTGATATCACTGTAATATAGACGGTTTCTAACAATATATATCATAACACCAAACTCGCTACAATTATTATTTATCGAGTTATTAGCAAATAATGGACGGATGTGCTACTCCGTCGGACGTTCGACGAAAATTTTTCTAAGTCCCACCGCCAAGAGGAAACTTTTTCCCTATCGGTCCTAGACGATTTTCGACGTGATATCACTGTAATATAGACGGTTTCTAACAATATATATCATAACACCAAACTCGCTACAATTATTATTTATCGAGTTATTAGCAAATAATGGACGGATGTGCTACTCCGTCGACAAAACTCTGGAAATTTTTCTAAGTCCCACCGCCAAGAGGAAACTTTTTCCCTATCGGTCCTAGACGATTTTCGACGTGATATCACTGTAATATAGACGGTTTCTAACAATATATATCATAACACCAAACTCGCTACAATTATTATTTATCGAGTTATTAGCAAATAATGGACGGATGTGCTACTCCGTCGACAAAACTCTGGAAATTTTTCTAAGTCCCACCGCCAAGAGGAAACTTTTTCCCTATCGGTCCTAGACGATTTTCGACGTGATATCACTGTAATATAGACGGTTTCTAACAATATATATCATAACACCAAACTCGCTACAATTATTATTTATCGAGTTATTAGCAAATAATGGACGGATGTGCTACTCCGTCGGACGTTCGACGAAAATTTTTCTAAGTCCCACCGCCAAGAGGAAACTTTTTCCCTATCGGTCCTAGACGATTTTCGACGTGATATCACTGTAATATAGACGGTTTCTAACAATATATATCATAACACCAAACTCGCTACAATTATTATTTATCGAGTTATTAGCAAATAATGGACGGATGTGCTACTCCGTCGACAAAACTCTGGAAATTTTTCTAAGTCCCACCGCCAAGAGGAAACTTTTTCCCTATCGGTCCTAGACGATTTTCGACGTGATATCACTGTAATATAGACGGTTTCTAACAATATATATCATAACACCAAACTCGCTACAATTATTATTTATCGAGTTATTAGCAAATAATGGACGGATGTGCTACTCCGTCGGACGTTCGACGAAAATTTTTCTAAGTCCCACCGCCAAGAGGAAACTTTTTCCCTATCGGTCCTAGACGATTTTCGACGTGATATCACTGTAATATAGACGGTTTCTAACAATATATATCATAACACCAAACTCGCTACAATTATTATTTATCGAGTTATTAGCAAATAATGGACGGATGTGCTACTCCGTCGACAAAACTCTGGAAATTTTTCTAAGTCCCACCGCCAAGAGGAAACTTTTTCCCTATCGGTCCTAGACGATTTTCGACGTGATATCACTGTAATATAGACGGTTTCTAACAATATATATCATAACACCAAACTCGCTACAATTATTATTTATCGAGTTATTAGCAAATAATGGACGGATGTGCTACTCCGTCGGACGTTCGACGAAAATTTTTCTAAGTCCCACCGCCAAGAGGAAACTTTTTCCCTATCGGTCCTAGACGATTTTCGACGTGATATCACTGTAATATAGACGGTTTCTAACAATATATATCATAACACCAAACTCGCTACAATTATTATTTATCGAGTTATTAGCAAATAATGGACGGATGTGCTACTCCGTCGACAAAACTCTGGAAATTTTTCTAAGTCCCACCGCCAAGAGGAAACTTTTTCCCTATCGGTCCTAGACGATTTTCGACGTGATATCACTGTAATATAGACGGTTTCTAACAATATATATCATAACACCAAACTCGCTACAATTATTATTTATCGAGTTATTAGCAAATAATGGACGGATGTGCTACTCCGTCGACAAAACTCTGGAAATTTTTCTAAGTCCCACCGCCAAGAGGAAACTTTTTCCCTATCGGTCCTAGACGATTTTCGACGTGATATCACTGTAATATAGACGGTTTCTAACAATATATATCATAACACCAAACTCGCTACAATTATTATTTATCGAGTTATTAGCAAATAATGGACGGATGTGCTACTCCGTCGGACGTTCGACGAAAATTTTTCTAAGTCCCACCGCCAAGAGGAAACTTTTTCCCTATCGGTCCTAGACGATTTTCGACGTGATATCACTGTAATATAGACGGTTTCTAACAATATATATCATAACACCAAACTCGCTACAATTATTATTTATCGAGTTATTAGCAAATAATGGACGGATGTGCTACTCCGTCGACAAAACTCTGGAAATTTTTCTAAGTCCCACCGCCAAGAGGAAACTTTTTCCCTATCGGTCCTAGACGATTTTCGACGTGATATCACTGTAATATAGACGGTTTCTAACAATATATATCATAACACCAAACTCGCTACAATTATTATTTATCGAGTTATTAGCAAATAATGGACGGATGTGCTACTCCGTCGGACGTTCGACGAAAATTTTTCTAAGTCCCACCGCCAAGAGGAAACTTTTTCCCTATCGGTCCTAGACGATTTTCGACGTGATATCACTGTAATATAGACGGTTTCTAACAATATATATCATAACACCAAACTCGCTACAATTATTATTTATCGAGTTATTAGCAAATAATGGACGGATGTGCTACTCCGTCGACAAAACTCTGGAAATTTTTCTAAGTCCCACCGCCAAGAGGAAACTTTTTCCCTATCGGTCCTAGACGATTTTCGACGTGATATCACTGTAATATAGACGGTTTCTAACAATATATATCATAACACCAAACTCGCTACAATTATTATTTATCGAGTTATTAGCAAATAATGGACGGATGTGCTACTCCGTCGGACGTTCGACGAAAATTTTTCTAAGTCCCACCGCCAAGAGGAAACTTTTTCCCTATCGGTCCTAGACGATTTTCGACGTGATATCACTGTAATATAGACGGTTTCTAACAATATATATCATAACACCAAACTCGCTACAATTATTATTTATCGAGTTATTAGCAAATAATGGACGGATGTGCTACTCCGTCGACAAAACTCTGGAAATTTTTCTAAGTCCCACCGCCAAGAGGAAACTTTTTCCCTATCGGTCCTAGACGATTTTCGACGTGATATCACTGTAATATAGACGGTTTCTAACAATATATATCATAACACCAAACTCGCTACAATTATTATTTATCGAGTTATTAGCAAATAATGGACGGATGTGCTACTCCGTCGGACGTTCGACGAAAATTTTTCTAAGTCCCACCGCCAAGAGGAAACTTTTTCCCTATCGGTCCTAGACGATTTTCGACGTGATATCACTGTAATATAGACGGTTTCTAACAATATATATCATAACACCAAACTCGCTACAATTATTATTTATCGAGTTATTAGCAAATAATGGACGGATGTGCTACTCCGTCGACAAAACTCTGGAAATTTTTCTAAGTCCCACCGCCAAGAGGAAACTTTTTCCCTATCGGTCCTAGACGATTTTCGACGTGATATCACTGTAATATAGACGGTTTCTAACAATATATATCATAACACCAAACTCGCTACAATTATTATTTATCGAGTTATTAGCAAATAATGGACGGATGTGCTACTCCGTCGGACGTTCGACGAAAATTTTTCTAAGTCCCACCGCCAAGAGGAAACTTTTTCCCTATCGGTCCTAGACGATTTTCGACGTGATATCACTGTAATATAGACGGTTTCTAACAATATATATCATAACACCAAACTCGCTACAATTATTATTTATCGAGTTATTAGCAAATAATGGACGGATGTGCTACTCCGTCGACAAAACTCTGGAAATTTTTCTAAGTCCCACCGCCAAGAGGAAACTTTTTCCCTATCGGTCCTAGACGATTTTCGACGTGATATCACTGTAATATAGACGGTTTCTAACAATATATATCATAACACCAAACTCGCTACAATTATTATTTATCGAGTTATTAGCAAATAATGGACGGATGTGCTACTCCGTCGACAAAACTCTGGAAATTTTTCTAAGTCCCACCGCTAAGAGGAAACTTTTTCCGTATCGGTCCTAGACGATTTTCGACGTGATATCACTGTAATATAGACGGTTTCTAACAATATATATCATAACACCAAACTCGCTACAATTATTATTTATCGAGTTATTAGCAAATAATGGACGGATGTGCTACTCCGTCGACAAAACTCTGGAAATTTTTCTAAGTCCCACCGCTAAGAGGAAACTTTTTCCGTATCGGTCCTAGACGATTTTCGACGTGATATCACTGTAATATAGACGGTTTCTAACAATATATATCATAACACCAAACTCGCTACAATTATTATTTATCGAGTTATTAGCAAATAATGGACGGATGTGCCACTCCGTCGGACGTTCGACGAAAATTTTTCTAAGTCCCACCGCTAAGAGGAAACTTTTTCCGTATCGGTCCTAGACGATTTTCGACGTGATATCACTGTAATATAGACGGTTTCTAACAATATATATCATAACACCAAACTCGCTACAATTATTATTTATCGAGTTATTAGCAAATAATGGACGGATGTGCTACTCCGTCGACAAAACTCTGGAAATTTTTCTAAGTCCCACCGCCAAGAGGAAACTTTTTCCCTATCGGTCCTAGACGATTTTCGACGTGATATCACTGTAATATAGACGGTTTCTAACAATATATATCATAACACCAAACTCGCTACAATTATTATTTATCGAGTTATTAGCAAATAATGGACGGATGTACTACTCCGTCGGACGTTCGACGAAAATTTTTCTAAGTCCCACCGCCAAGAGGAAACTTTTTCCCTATCGGTCCTAGACGATTTTCGACGTGATATCACTGTAATATAGACGGTTTCTAACAATATATATCATAACACCAAACTCGCTACAATTATTATTTATCGAGTTATTAGCAAATAATGGACTTGAGTAGGGTGACACCCGGCCGTACTACATTCTGTTCTACAAATTGCACGGGTAAACGGCGGTTGGAAATGATGCTCCGTATTGTTAGTTAGTGTATCCCCGAAGGTCTATGCGTACCGCAGCGTTGGATTGACGAGATTCCTTCTGTCTCTATCTTTTTTTTTCTCTACGATAGCATGTATCGCGATGACAAACGACTA
>NW_027489520.1:20000-22500 GCF_050948215.1 Halictus rubicundus
GCCAGCATCGAGTTTATTGTCAACGGACGCCAATTCTTCACATTACTCTTGTCCTTTCCGGGCTTCGGGATTAACACAGTTCTATTATTACGCCAATCTTTCGGGTAATAATCTCTTAGGATTAATAGATTATAGTAGGACGCCAGGACTTCGGGTATCTCACCATTGAGCAGATGGCACTTCTTAATTTTGTCGAGGCCAGAAGCTGACGTTGATGCTATTTTGCCGATTTTAACACTCACCTCCATGGCAGTGAATGGTGTAAAGATTTCAGCAGATCCTATTGTTGGCTCGGTGCTATTAACCTGAGAGATCTCAGGACCAGGATGGCCCCAGAGCTCGCCATAAAGTTTTTCAACCTCTGATTTTGGAGGTGGCGATGCAGCATCGAAGAGCGACAGATCGTTACTAGCTACCATATCGGCTAGTCGTTTCGGGCACTTTTCATATAAGTTTTGACATTTAGCGAATTGATATTGTCGTTCCTTCGCCTTTTTACCCATGTGACGTTTGGTGTTTTCGTTATTTTTATCATTATTATCTTCATTTTTATTTTTATCTTTATCTTTATTTGCTTTATTTACGGTCTCCTTTTTATTTTTACCAGCTCCGCCAGGTGCTTTGGCTAGAAGCTTGCCAACGACTAGATTAATTATTTCGTTAATCTTGTCTGTCGAGATTTCGTCGGACATGGCGCATTCTTTTATTTTAGTTATTTCTTCTGCCCAAACACCAGAGACTTCGCAAGATCTTATGGCTTGCCGCAGTTCTTCCTTATAGGACAAGTCGTCGACCGGCGATGATGGAATGTCTGTTATCATGTTTACAGTGCCGTCGGTGTCGGCGTCGGCGGTCCCTTCGTCGACTAGCGACGTTGTGGAACCCCTCTCCTCTGATTGAGTGCTGAAGCTCTCTGATTGCAGTGTGTTGGTGTGCGCGCTGCCTCTGGCTAATCCACGCATGTAGGTTCTTTTATCTGATATTTGCTTAATAGTCTTGTTCGGTAAAGCTTGTGCAATCATCTTATTTATTTGCCTAATACTTGGGTCGGCGCTATATAATGTATCAAGCCTTGTGAGGATCTCAATTTCTTCCTCGCTCCACACTGATTGTGGCCTGGTTCTAGTGCCGGCGCTGCTCGTGCTCGTGGCGTCTCTCATTCTTTTGGCATTTCGCAGGGCAGGGTGTTCATGCCTTTCATGTTGCGATAGCCCGGATTTACTGCCGAATGACAGCGGACATTGCTCACACTTATGGGGTAATACCTTAGGTACTTGCCCATGTCCCTTGCACCTGGTCTTGTGAATTGTCCAACCGTGGGATGTCTTGAAGGATTTCCCGCAGGCTTCGCATTCCCATAGTATTCGAAGCTGCGGATGTTTTTTACTGCAATGGTCAGAGAGTTGCTTCGCTTTTAAAAATGTTAGGCAATGGCCTTGCTCTACGCATTTCGGACATTTCAGTCTCTCCGTTTCCGATACTATAATGGTATGATCTATACACTCAAGTATCTTTACACAGCCAGGTGGTCGTTGACTGGATTCATCTTGGTTCCCTTGCCAATTCGTGGGAAGGCCCACAGTCTGCGATGTACCAGGAACCACAGTTACATCGTCGGCTACCCCTAGCCAATTCGCGTTATACTCCGCAGCGACCGGTACCTCGGGGTCCATAGCATCGGCCGCTTCCGAGGCTTCTATATCATACATATTCATCCATATAATTGTGCCCTTAGGGCATTGTGAGTGTTTAAGGACCACCCCGTCCGTTTCTTTTATTGAGTGGGCCCATGGCCACACATTTTTAGCAACAGAGATCTTTTACTGCGCGATATAGCCGATGGTAGGCCAATTTTTACTGATGGCGAAGAGTCGCCTTGGATCAGCGTCCGACATGTGGTTCGAAGCCACTGCATTGTCTCTATGGAGTTATAAGACTCTTCTATAGGAATAAATTCCCGCGTATTGCTAGGTGACCAGCAGTAATACAATATCCGGATCTTAATCCGGTAGTCCGCATAGCGGTATTGCCAAGTGAATTCAACGACTCACCAGGCAAATCTGTCGCTGCGCGCCGTTTAGCCGTGGCTGGTGCGTCCGAAGATAGCGCTAACGTCCTCGGACGCAGCAACCACGTTGACCAGCAGGAACCTCGAGGAGGTAGGTCGCGCAGCTTGGACGGTGAGAGGCTAAGGGCACAAAGGCCTATATTGCGCATCACCGCCCCATGTAACCATGGCTCTCCGCGGGCGAACCGGTCGTCCAATCGGCGCCACTTATATGGAAAGTGGCTCCCGATTCCTCCACACCTCCACGAGGTGGGAGCTGGGCAACGTCCACCTGGAGACAGGTGGACGGCTGAGCTGGAGGATGGCGCCGATTGAACGACCTGGATCGCCTTAAGAGAGTCATAGTTACTCCCGCCGTTTACCCGCGCTTTTTTGAATTTCTTCACGTTGACATTCAGAGCACTGGGCAGAAATCACATTGCGTCAACACCC
>NW_027489520.1:25000-27500 GCF_050948215.1 Halictus rubicundus
AACCGCGGGATTCAGTGCTGGGCTCATTCCTGTTCGCTCGCCGCTACTAAGGAAATCCTTGTTAGTTTCTTTTCCTCCGCTTAGTAATATGCTTAAATTCAGCGGGTAATCTCGCCTACTCTGAGGTCGTCAAACGTGAAAAAAAAATGTTTCGTATATTTCACCGAAAGCATTAAAAGTACGCGAGAACGTACAGAGGAGCACAAAAAAAAAAAAAAAAAAAAAACAAAACCATATATCTTATGCGCCACACCAAAGTGTCTTTTCTCTATATAATGTATATATAGAGATTTCTTCATTTTGTTCGTCGATCGGAAACTCTCGCTAGACGATCGGCCGGTTAACTTTAACGTCCGTCGAAAAGAACTTCCGGGGACTGGACGACCGACAGATCGCGCGGTCTCGCGATCGACAATGAAGAAAAAAAGACATGGGGCGACCGACAAAGGTTTGTTTTCACCTTCACCTTCTCGTGCTCTGCGTGACAACACGTTGTGGTGACAACGATGTTCGAAAGCCACTCCATAGAGGAGTATATATATTTTCAACACCCGGTGGGGTTTCTCTACTACACTAGACACACGGGGGTACAGAAACGCTGCACGACGCGATATCATCGATCAAACCAAAGAGACACGAGATCTCGGTCGTCATTCAATTCAACGAACGTGGCGATGGAATCCGCAACGGATTAGCGAGGACACGCGACGACGGGGAAATTATTCGACCCGATACAAGTACGCGTGCGCATCCCGCACAATGCCAAATGTTGCTATGTCCATCAGTCATCAAAGCGTTCGTAGAACGAGAGACCACTGTCTCGCGAACTCTAAGAATATGTTTGTCGAAGTCGCTGGCAACGACGACCCTCCGCCGCAATTATGTGTAGAGAGACACATCCACGCACAGACGTATTTTATTTTATATATCATCTCCCTGGGGCTTACGTTGCACGCCACAGTTGCGCACACAGATTTTACACGGGTGTCCGGTATCTCTTTCTTTATTTGTGTCCATTCACTGTAGTCTCTTGAGACTCTTATACCTTTCGTATACGCATCATTTCAGACGACGTCGGGAGCGCGTAAAATGTTCGAGAGTGAAACGCTTCTTCCGCAATGCGAATCGTTCCAGAGAGAGAGGAGAGAGAGATTTCGATCGTCGGAGCGGTGTTCACGGGCGGTCGTATTGAAAATACGACTCACGACGCCGCAAAACACTCACGCAAGTCCGAATGTGATACCCATTCCTATTTCCTTCTTCTCACGAAGACCGTTAGACGCAATGTAAAATTTGCAATTTTCACAGAACCGCGTCAAACGCCGACGAAACGTCCATCGTTCGCTCGTACGTAGCATCTTTGCAACCCGACTCAGAAACGCTCTTTGCGCCCTCCACAAAATTCGACATGGAGAGGTAAGCGACGGCGGGGACTTACAAGAGCAACGCAAGCAGTATTTGGTTACGTAAACGACCCTCAGCCAGGCGTGGTCCAGGAATTGTATCCGTGGACCGCAATGTGCGTTCGAAATGTCGATGTTCATGTGTCCTGCAGTTCACACGTTGACGCGCAATTAGCTGCGTTCTTCATCGACCCACGAGCCAAGTGATCCACCGTTCAGGGTAATCGTATAATTTGATTTATAATCAATATATAATTATGTCTCTTGTTCTGCGGTTCATAAGAACGCCGATACCTGAAAGCTCCAACCAGCGCGCGAAGGAGATTCAGGCGTCGTTTTTAAGGACGACACACGATCGTCCGTAGAAACGGAAACCGTCGCGAGTACGCGATTGCAATGCGCACACGTATCCGACGGCCGGGCGGAAAATACATTGAAAAACCTTTAAAGTGGAAAACACAGGAGGAGAATTCAGAAAACGACGGGGATCATAGACAACCCGATACTGGATCCCGACACTTCTCCTCCTCCTCTCTCTTATTGGAGAATGAACTCGATAACTAACGGACTTCACAGCCGGCTCTGGCCGTGCGCGATCGTTCGTCCCAAGCTCTTGTGCACTGTATTATCGCCACACAGAGAGTAGAGTGTCAGAATCGCACACAGCTTTACGCGAGCTACGCAGCCGGTCCTCTCGAAACACATTTCCAATTGTGCACGGAGAACGATTATTCGATACTAGCGGACTTCACAGCCGGCTCTGGCCGTGCGCGATCGTTCGTCCCAAGCTCTTGTGCACTGTATTATCGCCACACAGAGAGTAGAGTGTCAGAATCGCACACAGCTTTACGCGAGCTACGCAGCCGGTCCTCTCGAAACACATTTCCAATTGTGCACGGAGAAAGATTATTCGATACTAGCGGACTTCACAGCCGGCTCTGGCCGTGCGCGATCGTTCGTCCCAAGCTCTTGTGCACTGTATTATCGCCACACAGAGAGTAGAGTGTCAGAATCGCACACAGCTTTACGCGAGCTACGCAGCCGGTCCTCTCGAATATACGTGTTCGTCAACGAACACGCATGCGGCGACGTTTTGT
>NW_027489520.1:32500-37648 GCF_050948215.1 Halictus rubicundus
ACAATTATTATTTATCGAGTTATTAGCAAATAATGGACGGATGTGCTACTCCGTCGGACGTTCGACGAAAATTTTTCTAAGTCCCACCGCCAAGAGGAAACTTTTTCCCTATCGGTCCTAGACGATTTTCGACGTGATATCACTGTAATATAGACGGTTTCTAACAATATATATCATAACACCAAACTCGCTACAATTATTATTTATCGAGTTATTAGCAAATAATGGACGGATGTGCTACTCCGTCGACAAAACTCTGGAAATTTTTCTAAGTCCCACCGCCAAGAGGAAACTTTTTCCCTATCGGTCCTAGACGATTTTCGACGTGATATCACTGTAATATAGACGGTTTCTAACAATATATATCATAACACCAAACTCGCTACAATTATTATTTATCGAGTTATTAGCAAATAATGGACGGATGTGCTACTCCGTCGACAAAACTCTGGAAATTTTTCTAAGTCCCACCGCCAAGAGGAAACTTTTTCCGTATCGGTCCTAGACGATTTTCGACGTGATATCACTGTAATATAGACGGTTTCTAACAATATATATCATAACACCAAACTCGCTACAATTATTATTTATCGAGTTATTAGCAAATAATGGACGGATGTGCTACTCCGTCGACAAAACTCTGGAAATTTTTCTAAGTCCCACCGCCAAGAGGAAACTTTTTCCCTATCGGTCCTAGACGATTTTCGACGTGATATCACTGTAATATAGACGGTTTCTAACAATATATATCATAACACCAAACTCGCTACAATTATTATTTATCGAGTTATTAGCAAATAATGGACGGATGTGCTACTCCGTCGACAAAACTCTGGAAATTTTTCTAAGTCCCACCGCTAAGAGGAAACTTTTTCCGTATCGGTCCTAGACGATTTTCGACGTGATATCACTGTAATATAGACGGTTTCTAACAATATATATCATAACACCAAACTCGCTACAATTATTATTTATCGAGTTATTAGCAAATAATGGACGGATGTGCTACTCCGTCGACAAAACTCTGGAAATTTTTCTAAGTCCCACCGCCAAGAGGAAACTTTTTCCCTATCGGTCCTAGACGATTTTCGACGTGATATCACTGTAATATAGACGGTTTCTAACAATATATATCATAACACCAAACTCGCTACAATTATTATTTATCGAGTTATTAGCAAATAATGGACGGATGTGCTACTCCGTCGACAAAACTCTGGAAATTTTTCTAAGTCCCACCGCCAAGAGGAAACTTTTTCCCTATCGGTCCTAGACGATTTTCGACGTGATATCACTGTAATATAGACGGTTTCTAACAATATATATCATAACACCAAACTCGCTACAATTATTATTTATCGAGTTATTAGCAAATAATGGACGGATGTGCTACTCCGTCGACAAAACTCTGGAAATTTTTCTAAGTCCCACCGCTAAGAGGAAACTTTTTCCGTATCGGTCCTAGACGATTTTCGACGTGATATCACTGTAATATAGACGGTTTCTAACAATATATATCATAACACCAAACTCGCTACAATTATTATTTATCGAGTTATTAGCAAATAATGGACGGATGTGCTACTCCGTCGACAAAACTCTGGAAATTTTTCTAAGTCCCACCGCTAAGAGGAAACTTTTTCCGTATCGGTCCTAGACGATTTTCGACGTGATATCACTGTAATATAGACGGTTTCTAACAATATATATCATAACACCAAACTCGCTACAATTATTATTTATCGAGTTATTAGCAAATAATGGACGGATGTGCTACTCCGTCGGACGTTCGACGAAAATTTTTCTAAGTCCCACCGCCAAGAGGAAACTTTTTCCGTATCGGTCCTAGACGATTTTCGACGTGATATCACTGTAATATAGACGGTTTCTAACAATATATATCATAACACCAAACTCGCTACAATTATTATTTATCGAGTTATTAGCAAATAATGGACGGATGTGCTACTCCGTCGGACGTTCGACGAAAATTTTTCTAAGTCCCACCGCCAAGAGGAAACTTTTTCCCTATCGGTCCTAGACGATTTTCGACGTGATATCACTGTAATATAGACGGTTTCTAACAATATATATCATAACACCAAACTCGCTACAATTATTATTTATCGAGTTATTAGCAAATAATGGACGGATGTGCTACTCCGTCGACAAAACTCTGGAAATTTTTCTAAGTCCCACCGCCAAGAGGAAACTTTTTCCCTATCGGTCCTAGACGATTTTCGACGTGATATCACTGTAATATAGACGGTTTCTAACAATATATATCATAACACCAAACTCGCTACAATTATTATTTATCGAGTTATTAGCAAATAATGGACGGATGTGCTACTCCGTCGACAAAACTCTGGAAATTTTTCTAAGTCCCACCGCCAAGAGGAAACTTTTTCCGTATCGGTCCTAGACGATTTTCGACGTGATATCACTGTAATATAGACGGTTTCTAACAATATATATCATAACACCAAACTCGCTACAATTATTATTTATCGAGTTATTAGCAAATAATGGACGGATGTGCTACTCCGTCGACAAAACTCTGGAAATTTTTCTAAGTCCCACCGCCAAGAGGAAACTTTTTCCCTATCGGTCCTAGACGATTTTCGACGTGATATCACTGTAATATAGACGGTTTCTAACAATATATATCATAACACCAAACTCGCTACAATTATTATTTATCGAGTTATTAGCAAATAATGGACGGATGTGCTACTCCGTCGACAAAACTCTGGAAATTTTTCTAAGTCCCACCGCTAAGAGGAAACTTTTTCCGTATCGGTCCTAGACGATTTTCGACGTGATATCACTGTAATATAGACGGTTTCTAACAATATATATCATAACACCAAACTCGCTACAATTATTATTTATCGAGTTATTAGCAAATAATGGACGGATGTGCTACTCCGTCGACAAAACTCTGGAAATTTTTCTAAGTCCCACCGCCAAGAGGAAACTTTTTCCCTATCGGTCCTAGACGATTTTCGACGTGATATCACTGTAATATAGACGGTTTCTAACAATATATATCATAACACCAAACTCGCTACAATTATTATTTATCGAGTTATTAGCAAATAATGGACGGATGTGCTACTCCGTCGGACGTTCGACGAAAATTTTTCTAAGTCCCACCGCCAAGAGGAAACTTTTTCCCTATCGGTCCTAGACGATTTTCGACGTGATATCACTGTAATATAGACGGTTTCTAACAATATATATCATAACACCAAACTCGCTACAATTATTATTTATCGAGTTATTAGCAAATAATGGACGGATGTGCTACTCCGTCGGACGTTCGACGAAAATTTTTCTAAGTCCCACCGCCAAGAGGAAACTTTTTCCGTATCGGTCCTAGACGATTTTCGACGTGATATCACTGTAATATAGACGGTTTCTAACAATATATATCATAACACCAAACTCGCTACAATTATTATTTATCGAGTTATTAGCAAATAATGGACGGATGTGCTACTCCGTCGGACGTTCGACGAAAATTTTTCTAAGTCCCACCGCTAAGAGGAAACTTTTTCCGTATCGGTCCTAGACGATTTTCGACGTGATATCACTGTAATATAGACGGTTTCTAACAATATGTATCATAACACCAAACTCGCTACAATTATTATTTATCGAGTTATTAGCAAATAATGGACGGATGTGCTACTCCGTCGACAAAACTCTGGAAATTTTTCTAAGTCCCACCGCTAAGAGGAAACTTTTTCCGTATCGGTCCTAGACGATTTTCGACGTGATATCACTGTAATATAGACGGTTTCTAACAATATATATCATAACACCAAACTCGCTACAATTATTATTTATCGAGTTATTAGCAAATAATGGACGGATGTGCTACTCCGTCGGACGTTCGACGAAAATTTTTCTAAGTCCCACCGCTAAGAGGAAACTTTTTCCGTATCGGTCCTAGACGATTTTCGACGTGATATCACTGTAATATAGACGGTTTCTAACAATATGTATCATAACACCAAACTCGCTACAATTATTATTTATCGAGTTATTAGCAAATAATGGACGGATGTGCTACTCCGTCGACAAAACTCTGGAAATTTTTCTAAGTCCCACCGCCAAGAGGAAACTTTTTCCCTATCGGTCCTAGACGATTTTCGACGTGATATCACTGTAATATAGACGGTTTCTAACAATATATATCATAACACCAAACTCGCTACAATTATTATTTATCGAGTTATTAGCAAATAATGGACGGATGTGCTACTCCGTCGACAAAACTCTGGAAATTTTTCTAAGTCCCACCGCCAAGAGGAAACTTTTTCCGTATCGGTCCTAGACGATTTTCGACGTGATATCACTGTAATATAGACGGTTTCTAACAATATATATCATAACACCAAACTCGCTACAATTATTATTTATCGAGTTATTAGCAAATAATGGACGGATGTGCTACTCCGTCGACAAAACTCTGGAAATTTTTCTAAGTCCCACCGCCAAGAGGAAACTTTTTCCCTATCGGTCCTAGACGATTTTCGACGTGATATCACTGTAATATAGACGGTTTCTAACAATATATATCATAACACCAAACTCGCTACAATTATTATTTATCGAGTTATTAGCAAATAATGGACGGATGTGCTACTCCGTCGACAAAACTCTGGAAATTTTTCTAAGTCCCACCGCTAAGAGGAAACTTTTTCCGTATCGGTCCTAGACGATTTTCGACGTGATATCACTGTAATATAGACGGTTTCTAACAATATATATCATAACACCAAACTCGCTACAATTATTATTTATCGAGTTATTAGCAAATAATGGACGGATGTGCTACTCCGTCGACAAAACTCTGGAAATTTTTCTAAGTCCCACCGCCAAGAGGAAACTTTTTCCCTATCGGTCCTAGACGATTTTCGACGTGATATCACTGTAATATAGACGGTTTCTAACAATATATATCATAACACCAAACTCGCTACAATTATTATTTATCGAGTTATTAGCAAATAATGGACGGATGTGCTACTCCGTCGGACGTTCGACGAAAATTTTTCTAAGTCCCACCGCCAAGAGGAAACTTTTTCCCTATCGGTCCTAGACGATTTTCGACGTGATATCACTGTAATATAGACG
>NW_027489521.1:0-37524 GCF_050948215.1 Halictus rubicundus
CTCTATCCTATCCTATCCTCTATCCTATCCTATCCTCTATCCTCTATCCTCTATCCTATCCTACCTTATCCTATCCTCTATCCTATCCAATCCTCTATCCTATCCTATCCTCTATCCTACCCTATCCTCTATCATATCCTATCCTGTATCCTATCCTATCCTCTATCCTATCCTATCCTCTATATTATCCTATCCTCTATCCTACCCTATCCTCTATCCTATCCTATCCTCTATCCCATCCTATACTCAATCCTATCCTATGCTGTATTATATCTTATCATCTTTCCTATCCTCTATCCTATCCTATCCTCTATCCTATCCAATACCCTATCCTATCCTGTATCCCATTCTATACTCAATCCTATCCTATTCTGTATTATATCCTATCCTCTTTCCTATCCTCTATCATATCCTATCCTATCCTCTATCCTATCCTATCCTCTATCCTATCCTATCCTCTATCCTATCCTATCCTCTACCCTATCCTATCCTCTATCCTATCCTATCCTCTATCCTCTATCCTATCCTACCCTATCCTATCCTCTATCCTATCCAATCCTCTATCCTATCCTATCCTCTATCCTATCCTATACCTCTATCCTATCCTATCCTCTACCCTATCCTATCCTCTATCCTATCCTATCCTCTATCCTATTCTCTCCTCTATCCTATCCTATCCTCTATCCTATCCTATCCTCTATCTTATCCTCTCCTCTATCCTATCCTATCCTCTATCCTATCCTATCCTCTATCCTATCCTATCCTCTATCCTATCCTATCCTCTATCCTATCCTATCCTCTATCCTATCCTCTATTCTATCCTATCCTCTATTCTATCCTCTCCTCTATCCTATCCTATCCTCTATCCTATCCTATCCTCTATCCTATCCTATCCTCTATCCTATCCTATCCTCTATCCTATACTATCCTCTATCCTATCCTATCCTCTATCCTATCCTATCCTCTATCCTATCCTATCCTCTATCCTATCCTATCCTCTATCCTATCCTATCCTCTATCCTATCCTATCCTCTATCCTATCCTATCCTCTATCCTATCCTATCCTCTATCCTATCCTATCCTCTATCCTATCCTATCCTCTATCCTATCCTCTATTCTATCCTATCCTCTATCCTATCCTATCCTCTATCCTATCCTATCCTCTATCCTATCCTATCCTCTATCCCATCCTATACTCAATCCTATCCTATTCTGTATTATATCCTATCCTCTTTCCTATCCTCTATTCTATCTTATCCTCTATCCTATCCTATCCACTATCCTATCCTCTCCTCTATCCTATCCTATCCTCTATCCTATCCTCTATCCTATACTATCCTCTATCCTATCCTATCCTCTATCCTATCCTATCCTCTATCATCCCCTATCCTCTATCCTATCCTATCCTCTATCCTATCCTATCCTCTATCCTATCCTATCCTCTATCCTCTATCCTCTATCCTATCCAATCCTCTATCCTATCCTATCCTCTATCCTCTATCCTCTATCCTCTATCCTCTATCCTATCCTACCTTATCCTATCCTCTATCCTATCCAATCCTCTATCCTATCCTATCCTCTATCCTATCCTATCCTCTATCATATCCTATCCTGTATCCTATCCTATCCTCTATCCTATCCTATCCTCTATATTATCCTATACTCTATCCTACCCTATCCTCTACCCTATCCTATCCTCTATCCTATCCTATCCTCTATCCTATCCTATACTCAATCCTATCCTATTCTGTATTATATCCTATCCTCTTTCCTATCCTCTATCCTATCCTATCCTCTATCCTATCCTATCTCTATCCTATCCAATACCCTATCCTATCCTCTATCCCATTCTATACTCAATCCTATCCTATTCTGTATTATATCCTATCCTCTTTCCTATCCTCTATCATATCATATCCTCTATCCTATCCTATCCTCTACCCCATAATATCCTCTATCCTATCCTATTCTCTATCCTATCCTATCCTCTATCCTATCCTATCCGCTATCCTATCCTCTCCTCTATCCTATCCTATCCTCTATCCTATCCTATCCTCTATCCTATCCTATCCTCTATCCCATCCTATACTCAATCCTATCCTATGCTGTATTATATCCTATCCTCTTTCCTATCCTCTATCCTATCCTATCCTCTATCCTATCCTCTATTCTATCCTATCCTCTATTCTATCCTCTCCTCTATCCTATCCTATCCTCTATCCTATCCTATCCTCTATCCTATCCTATCCTCTATCCTATCCTATCCTCTATCCTATCCTATCCTCTATCCTATCCTATCCTCTATCCTATCCTATCCTCTATCCTATCCTATCCCCTATCCTATCCTATCCTCTATCCTATCCTATCCTCTATCCTATCCTATCCTCTATCCTATCCTCTATTCTATCCTATCCTCTATCCTATCCTATTCACTATCCTATCCTCTCCTCTATCCTATCCTATCCTCTATCCTATCCTATCCTCTATATTATCCTATCCTCTATCCTACCCTTTCCTCTACCCTATCCTATCCTCTATCCTATCCTATCCTCTATCCTATCCTCTATCCCATCCTATACTCAATCCTATCCTATTCTGTATTATATCCTATCCTCTTTCCTATCCTCTATTCTATCCTATCCTCTATCCTATCCTATCCACTATCCTATCCTCTCCTCTATCCTATCCTATCCTCTATCCTATCCTCTATCCTATCCTATCCTCTATCCTATCCTATCCTCTATCCTATCCTATCCTCTATCCTATCCTATCCTCTATCCTATCCTATCCTCTATCCTATCCTATCCTCTATCCTATCCTATCCTCTATCCTATCCTATCCTCTATCCTATCCTATCCTCTATCCTATCCTATCCTCTATCCTATCCTATCCTCTATCCTATCCTATCCTCTATCCTATCCTATCCTCTATCCTCTATCCTCTATCCTCTATCCTATCCTACCTTATCCTATCCTCTATCCTATCCAATCCTCTATCCTATCCTATCCTCTATCCTCTATCCTCTACCCTATCCTACCTTATCCTACCCTCTATCCTATCCAATCCTCTATCCTATCCTATCCTCTATCCTATCCTATCCTCTATCCTATCCTATCCTGTATCCTATCCTATCCTCTATCCTATCCTATCCTCTATCCTATCCTATCCTCTATCCTCTATCCTATCCTCTATCCTCTATCCTATCCAATCCTCTATCCTATCCTATCCTCTATCCTATCCTATACCTCTATCCTATCCTATCCTCTACCCTATCCTATC
This sequence comes from Halictus rubicundus, assembly GCF_050948215.1. Classification (NCBI taxonomy): domain Eukaryota; kingdom Metazoa; phylum Arthropoda; class Insecta; order Hymenoptera; family Halictidae; genus Halictus; species Halictus rubicundus. Next base: position 3,280 of record NW_027489521.1, read on the forward strand.
CTCTATCCTATCCTATCCTCTATCCTATTCTCTCCTCTATCCTATCCTATCCTCTATCCTATCCTATCCTCTATCTTATCCTCTCCTCTATCCTATCCTATCCTCTATCCTATCCTATCCTCTATCCTATCCTATCCTCTATCCTATCCTATCCTCTATCCTATCCTATCCTCTATCCTATCCTCTATTCTATCCTATCCTCTATTCTATCCTCTCATCTATCCCATCCTATCCTCTATCCTATCCTATCCTCTATCCTATCCTATCCTCTATCCTATCCTATCCTCTATCCTATCCTATCCTCTATCCTATCCTATCCTCTATCCTATCCTATCCTCTATCCTATCCTATCCTCTATCATATCCTATCCTCTATCCTATCCTATCCTCTATCCTATCCTATCCTCTATCCTATCCTATCCTCTATCCTATCCTCTATTCTATCCTATCCTCTATCCTATCCTATTCACTATCCTATCCTCTCCTCTATCCTATCCTATCCTCTATCCTATCCTATCCTCTATCCTATCCTATCCTCTATATTATCCTATCCTCTATCCTACCCTTTCCTCTACCCTATCCTATCCTCTATCCTATCCTATCCTCTATCCTATCCTCTATCCCATCCTATACTCAATCCTATCCTATTCTGTATTATATCCTATCCTCTTTCCTATCCTCTATTCTTTCCTATCCTCTATCCTATCCTATCCACTATCCTATCCTCTCCTCTATCCTATCCTATCCTCTATCCTATCCTCTATCCTATCCTATCCTCTATCCTATCCTATCCTCTATCCTATCCTATCCTCTATCCTATCCTATCCTCTATCCTATCCTATTTTTTTTTTTTTTTTTTTTTTTTTTTTTTTTTTTCCGAGGAGGTAATCACTATTACGGATACCCGACCCCTCCCGGGGGGGAGTGGGCCGGGTTATGTGGGACTCCTCGGCTGGTGGGTGCAATGCCGAGTATACCCACTAACTCCTCCCCGTCCGTCCCTAGGCTCCTGGGGGCACCCGTGGTCCGCGCGCGCATGTCTATCCGGTGTGCCCCCGCCTTAGCATTCCTCCCTGGGTGGGGGACGCGGCCTCCACCCTATCCTACTCTATCCGAAGGCGCCACGCAACGGACGACGTGAAGCCTTCCCCCCCATTTAGGCCGCCCGATGGACGTCCGGGCCCCCGCCCAAGACGTCCGACGGCCTCCGGGGACGCCATTGGCAACCGAGTATAAGGAGACCGTCGGTCCCCCGCCTCGAGATCACCAAGGGCGCCCCCGCCCGCGTTAAGGACGCCGCAACGGAGGCACGCCCCCGGGGCGTGCCCTGCGTCTCCTTCTCCCACCCCTTCGGCCGGGATCGTGATTTCGCTCACGACCCCGTTCCGCAGCCTCCTTCTGCAGCATTACCTGCTCACAGAAGGAGGCGAACCCTCTCCACGCCCCCTCGCCGCCCGCTGCCGCCGAGACGACAGCCGGAAGCGAGAGGTCATGGCCCACTGCGCGCCGCAGAGCACGGCGCTCACCCGCCCACGCTGGACACTCCTCCAGAGTGTGCTGCGCCGTGTCCCGCGACTCGCCGCAGTGGTGACACGCCTCCTCGGCCTCCCGCCCGATGCGACACAGGTACACACCGAAGCAACCGTGCCCGGTCATCACCTGCGTCACTCGGTAGGAGACCCTATGCCCCATCCATCCCCTGTTCCACCGGTCGAACACGGGGAGGATGGCCCGAACGGCCCGCCTCCCTCCTTCCTCCGTCCCGTGAAGGCTTTCGCGCCATTCCCGGGCGGCGGCCCGCCGAGCGCGGCCCCTGTACTCCGCCACATCGAGCGCCACCCGATCCGGAGCCATCCCCCTCCGCTGGAGGTCCCTGGCGTACCCGTGTACGTCCGACAACACGCGGGCCTCCAGCTCGAGGGGGATAAGCCCCGACATCACCATCGCCGTCGCGTAAGAGATGGTGCGATACCCCCGCACGATGCCAATGGCCAGCCTGCGCTCGATTCGGCGCAGCAGTGCTCGCACACCGCTACGCCCCCCGGCCAAGACATCGTACGCCCACACAGGGGCTCCGTACAGGACTAAAACCCGCACCACCACCGCGAACAGGCGACGCACCCGTCCACAGGGTCCCCCGAGATTCGGGAGAAGACGACCGAGCGCAGCGGTCGCCCTCTCCGCCCGGGGCACTAGCGACTCGATGTGGCGGCAGAAACGCCACAGGCCGTCGAGCTCGAGTCCCAGGTACCGCATCTGGAACCCGACCTCGACCGCTCCCCCCCCCACGGCGATCCAGCACTGGGGAGGCGCCGCCAGCCGGGCCCGGTGGTAAAACCACATGGCCCTGGTCTTAGCGACGGACACCTCTAGGCCCAGAGACCGGATCGCGCGTACCGCGCGCCACGCGCCGCGCTCCGCCAGGCAGACGGCCTCCTTCGTATACCTCCCGGTGGCAAGCACCAACGTGTCGTCGGCGTAACACGTTAGGCTGACACCGGGAGGCATCCCCTCCCGCAGGACGCTGTCGTACGCGAGGTTCCACAGCAACGGGCCCAACACCGAGCCCTGTGGAACCCCCCGCACGACGCTCCTGCGAATCATCCCGTACCGGCCAGGATATTCTATGCTCCTGTCGGAGAGATAGTCCCCGATCACCCTCCTAAGGTACGGAGGCACCTGGTGGAAGACCAGGGCCTCCGAAATTCTATCCCAGGGGACGGTGTTGAACGCGTTGGCGATATCCAAGGAGATCGCCAACGCAACACCGCCCCCCTCCGTACAGGCCCCCGAGAGAGCCCTCACCCGCCGAATTGCGTCGACGGTGGAGAGACCCCCCCGGAAGCCGAACTGCGCCTCGCTCAGATCGGGGACCCCTCCCCCCGACAGGTGCCGGACGAGGCGTCCAACGAGAACGCGCTCGAACAACTTCCCCGCCTCGTCCAGCAAGCAAATTGGCCGGTACCCGGAGGGCGAGTCCCGGGACTTGCCCGCCTTTGGAAGGAGGACCAGCCTGCCTGACTTCCATAGTGGGGGGAACACTCCCTCCCTCAGACAACTGTTGAACAGCCGCCTGAGTTCGGGAGCGAGCCCCCCCTCCAATGCCAAGACCAACGCGCGGCCCGACACCCCGTCAGGACCCGGGGCCTTGCGGCCCACCCGACGGGCCCTGGTCACCGCCTCCCCGAGCTCGCCGGCTGACACCTCCCACTCCGCGGACCAGGAGAGAGGCTCCTGGCCCGGATGGAGGCGGTGTCGCTGTCCCCCCTCACGCGGGAAGAGAGACGTCACCACCTCCTCGAGTAAGGGAGGGTCCATCGATTCCGTCAGTGGGGGGGCCCACGCGCGCAGCTTGCTCATTACAAGCTTATACGGGCGCCCCCACGGATCCGCGTCCACCGTGCCGACGAGCTCCGACCACGCGTCCGCCTTGGCCCTCGCGATGGCCCTCCGGAGAGTCCCGAGCGCGGCTCGGTACTCCCCGTGGAGCCTCGCCTCCTCGTCGTCGCGCCTCCTGCGCGCTCGGCCATACTGGCGCCGCGCGGCATTGCAGGCACGCCGAAGCTCTGCAATGCCCGCGGACCACCAGTATGCCGCCCTTCTATGGTCGGACCGGCTCCGGGGCACCGCGGTGTCGCACACCGCCGTCATCACCTCCCGGAGCCGCTCCGCCCCGCGCGCCGGTGCCCCCCCAGCCGGCTGGGGCCCCCCCCACGTTACCGCGGCGACAGCGGCCCGGAACAGGTCCTCGTCCGCCCTGCTCCACGCCCATCGCGGCCGTCGGTCCACCTGGCCGTGCCGGGAATCCCGCGCGTAGAGGGCGGCGGGCCACACGTCCATGACTATGGGCGTGTGGTCAGAGGCCAGCTCTAGTTCTTCCGCCACCCTCCATCCCGACACTCGGCGCACGGCCGACGGCGTCCCCCATGTCAGATCGACAATAGAGACACCCTGCGGCCGCACGCACGTCGGCGTGGATCCCCGGTTAATCAACCGGAGATCCAGGCCGGACGCCCAGGTTAACACCTCGCTTCCCCTAGTGGTCGTCCTGGGACTCCCCCACGATACCGCGTGGGCATTGAAGTCTCCCAGGACGAGAACCGGACGGGCGCTGCACCGCGCGATGCAGCTACTCAGCCCGCCCAGGAACCCCCGAAAATGATCGAGGCCACGGCTCGGCGAGATATAAACTCCGACGACCGCGATGTCCCCCCACCGCACCGCCACGAATCCCTCGCCTCTCTCCAGAAGGGAGATCGACGGGGACCCGCGGCGGCCCTCCGCCACTATGGCGACGGAGCCGGCCTCGTCCCCCACCCAGAAGGGGTGATCGGGAACGGAGTACGGCTCCGCCGCCACTGCCAACCCAGTCCCCCGCTCGCGCACGGCCTGGACAAACAAGTCCTGGGCCGCACGCGAGTGGTTGAGGTTCGCCTGCAGAACCGGAATAGGCCTGAAAACAGCCTACCCTGACATTTGCTCTGCAGGCTCCCCCCCCTGGGGGGACTGGGCCCCCGGTGTAGTCGGCTGCTGCTGCGCGGGTGCAGCCGCCGACTTTTCCCCTCTTCCCTTCACCGCCGCGCGACCCCTCCTCGGAGCCGGGGCACACGCTTTGGCCCCGAACCTGTGGTTCGAGGGCCTCCCCAGATCCGCGCAGAGCGGGCATCTGGGGGCAGCCCCACAGGCCGAGGCGCGGTGCTCGGTCGCACCGCACCGATAGCACCTCGCGCTCCTGTCGACCGTGCTTTTACAGGTCGACCGCGTGTGCCCCGTCTCCAAGCAGCGGAAGCACTGAAGGGGTCGCTCCCTCAGTGCCTCCACCCGCGCCGAGGACCAGCCGACCAGCAGCCGGCCCCCCGCCACCACCTTCCTGACGGCCGCGAGGGGGCCCTGGGCCCAACAGGAGCCCAGCACCCGCTCAGAGGCGGACCTCCGGATCTCTCCGACCCGGAACTCGGCCTCCGAGCACCCCCCCGCAGCCGCAAGTGCCGCCGCGACCTCCCTTGCGCTAACCGAGTCGTCCAGGCCAGCGACGCGCAACTCGCCTCGCTTGACGGCCTGGACGACTTTAACCCCAGTCCCTTGTAAGGCCTCAGAGACCCTCGTGGAGAGGGCCCGTGCCTTCTCTTGGCCCTCCGGGCCCTTTACCTCCAGGAGGATCCCCCCCGTCTTGGTCCTCCTGGGGAGCACCCCCGACTCAATCCCCAGCGCCTTGAGGTCTATTGCCTCTCTGGCCCTGGCGATCACTCCCGCGTAGGTGAGCTTACAGCTCTCGGGGATCGTGATCGCCACGGCCCCGGACTTGGGGGCGCGCCCCAGGGCAACAACCCTCCCACTTGACGGCTTCGCCGTGATCGCGCCGGCCCCCTTTCGCGTGCCGACCGCCGAACCCCCGGCCGCCGTCCTCCGTTTCGCCGAAGCAGCGGCCGCCGACTCGGCGGCGAGGGCTATGGCCGCCCTCTCCTCCGCCGCTGCCCGCCTCCTCTCCGCCTTCCTCGCGGACCTCGACTTCGCCACCGACCAGGAGGCTGGGTCGACCGGCGGCGGGATGTCCACGGGTGGCACCACCCCGGCGCTGGACACCACCACCGGCCCAGTCCTCCCGGTTTCGACCACCGCCGGCGGAGAAGCCACCGGCGGGGCATCGCGCGTCCCTCCCCCCCTGCCCTGGAGAGCCGGAACCATCCCGGCCAGGATTGCCCGGAAACGATTCTCCATTCTCGTTTCCAGCTCGGCATTCCTGGCCGCCACCATCGCGTCGACGCGGAGGAGAAGGGCTTGAGGGTCCAGTACCCCCGCCCCCTCCGCCGCCCGCGTCGCCGCTTCCGCCGCCGGTCCCGTCCCCGCGGTCCCGCCTGAGGAGGCGGAGGGTACCGCCCCAGGGGCCGTCTTTCCCGCGACCGCCCGCTTCTCCGCCCCCGCGACGCGAAGCCTCGCCCGGAGGTCCTGTACCTCCTTGGCGAGGGCCTCGGTCTGTTGGCGGAGACGGGCGACCTCCTGGCTATTGCCCCACGCCGTGCCAGTGTATGCCCGCTGCACCAGCGTAGTGCAATAGGCCCTGGCCAGCGCGGAGCAATCCCTGAGCTCCTTGGCAAAACTGCCCTTGAGGCCCCTGGAGACGGTGGAGACGCCCTCCACACGTCTCATCGCGTCCTCCACCTCCTCCGCCAGCTGCGCCGTCGGCAGCTTCCCCGCGGACTCCATTAGCTCCGCGATTTTGTGGAGCTGGCCCCTCTCGGCGCGGTCGCTGAGCACCTGCTCAGCACCCGCCCCCGAGGAGCCCTCCTCAGTGGTCCCCCCGACGACCCTCCCGCTGCGCGTCTGCAGCCCCCCTCCTGCCACGGACGGCTCCAGCCGGGGCCGCTTCCCCGTCGGAGCTCCGTCCGCCCCCCGCATCTCGGCTCCCGCGCGCGACACGCCCGCGTCCGAGTCTCCCGAAATCTGTGATGACGTTTCCGTCACCACAGCTTCGCTGGTAGTATTTACCTCCGAAGGGGCCCAGTGGTCCACCACCTTCGGCTCGCAGTCGTTGGATAACGACGCGCTGTGGCCTGCTCGCCCACCAACAGTCGCGCCGGTACTGGGGTATCCCTCCCCTGCACCGTAAACTAAACTCTTTTCCTTTGTGCCGTCCATGTCAATTTTGTGAAACACCCAGCCTTGCCCTGGTCCGTCACCGAAAATCCCGTCCCAACTCGGCAGTTTTTGCCCCTCCGTGCGAACCTTACCGGCAAGGGTGCCCCTACCAGGATCCGAAGATCCCGCCGGCATTGCCTCGCACATCGTCGAGGCTACTTCCTGCCGCGTACCCCCCGCTCCGTTAGCCACCCACAGTCGTGAGTGCCCAGGGACCACCGCGAGGAGGTGGAGCGTGGAGGATTTTAGGAATATGACCGCCACCACTGTGGCATACCTAGCAGTGGATCCGAGTCACCACTGCCAAGCCCATATCCCCTAGGTCCCCATCCTCTATCCTATCCTATCCTCTATCCTATCCTATCCTCTATCCTATCCTATCCTCTATCCTCTATCCTCTATCCTATCCTACCTTATCCTATCCTCTATCCTATCCAATCCTCTATCCTATCCTATCCTCTATCCTACCCTATCCTCTATCATATCCTATCCTGTATCCTATCCTATCCTCTATCCTATCCTATCCTCTATATTATCCTATCCTCTATCCTACCCTATCCTCTATCCTATCCTATCCTCTATCCCATCCTATACTCAATCCTATCCTATGCTGTATTATATCTTATCATCTTTCCTATCCTCTATCCTATCCTATCCTCTATCCTATCCAATACCCTATCCTATCCTGTATCCCATTCTATACTCAATCCTATCCTATTCTGTATTATATCCTATCCTCTTTCCTATCCTCTATCATATCCTATCCTATCCTCTATCCTATCCTATCCTCTATCCTATCCTATCCTCTATCCTATCCTATCCTCTACCCTATCCTATCCTCTATCCTATCCTATCCTCTATCCTCTATCCTATCCTACCCTATCCTATCCTCTATCCTATCCAATCCTCTATCCTATCCTATCCTCTATCCTATCCTATACCTCTATCCTATCCTATCCTCTACCCCATCCTATCCTCTATCCTATCCTATCCTCTATCCTATTCTCTCCTCTATCCTATCCTATCCTCTATCCTATCCTATCCTCTATCTTATCCTCTCCTCTATCCTATCCTATCCTCTATCCTATCCTATCCTCTATCCTATCCTATCCTCTATCCTATCCTATCCTCTATCCTATCCTATCCTCTATCCTATCCTCTATTCTATCCTATCCTCTATTCTATCCTCTCCTCTATCCTATCCTATCCTCTATCCTATCCTATCCTCTATCCTATCCTATCCTCTATCCTATCCTATCCTCTATCCTATACTATCCTCTATCCTATCCTATCCTCTATCCTATCCTATCCTCTATCCTATCCTATCCTCTATCCTATCCTATCCTCTATCCTATCCTATCCTCTATCCTATCCTATCCTCTATCCTATCCTATCCTCTATCCTATCCTATCCTCTATCCTATCCTATCCTCTATCCTATCCTATCCTCTATCCTATCCTATCCTCTATCCTATCCTCTATTCTATCCTATCCTCTATCCTATCCTATTCACTATCCTATCCTCTCCTCTATCCTATCCTATCCTCTATCCTATCCTATCCTCTATCCTATCCTATCCTCTATATTATCCTATCCTCTATCCTACCCTTTCCTCTACCCTATCCTATCCTCTATCCTATCCTATCCTCTATCCTATCCTCTATCCCATCCTATACTCAATCCTATCCTATTCTGTATTATATCCTATCCTCTTTCCTATCCTCTATTCTATCCTATCCTCTATCCTATCCTATCCACTATCCTATCCTCTCCTCTATCCTATCCTATCCTCTATCCTATCCTCTATCCTATCCTATCCTCTATCCTATCCTATCCTCTATCCTATCCTATCCTCTATCCTATCCTATCCTCTATCCTATCCTATCCTCTATCCTATCCTATCCTCTATCCTATCCTATCCTCTATCCTATCCTATCCTCTATCCTATCCTATCCTCTATCCTATCCTATCCTCTATCCTATCCTATCCTCTATCCTATCCTATCCTCTATCCTATCCTATCCTCTATCCTATCCTATCCTCTATCCTATCCTATGCTCTATCCTCTATCCTCTATCCTATCCTACCTTATCCTATCCTCTATCCTATCCAATCCTCTATCCTATCCTATCCTCTATCCTCTATCCTCTATCCTATCCTACCTTATCCTACCCTCTATCCTATCCAACCCTCTATCCTATCCTATCCTCTACCCCATAATATCCTCTATCCTATCCTATTCTCTATCCTATCCTATCCTCTATCCTATCCTATCCTCTATCCTATCCTATCCTCTATCCTATCCTATCCTCTATCCTATCCTATCCTCTATCCTATCCTATCCGCTATCCTATCCCCTCCTCTATCCTATCCTATCCTCTATCGTATCCTATCCTCTATCCTATCCTATCCTCTATCCTATCCTATCCTGTATCCCATCCTATACTCAATCCTATCCTATGCTGTATTATATCCTATCGCTCTTTCCTATCCTCTATCCTATCCTATCCTCTATCCTATCCAATACCCTATCCTATCCTCTATCCCATTCTATACTCAATCCTATCCTATTCTGTATTATATCCTATCCTCTTTCCTATCCTCTATCATATCCTATCCTATCCTCTATCCTATCCTATCCTCTATCCTATCCTATCCTCTATCCTATCCTATCCTCTACCCTATCCTATCCTCTATCCTATCCTATCCTCTATCCTCTATCCTATCCTACCCTATCCTATCCTCTATCCTATCCAATCCTCTATCCTATCCTATCCTCTATCCTATCCTATACCTCTATCCTATCCTATCCTCTACCCTATCCTATCCTCTATCCTATCCTATCCTCTATCCTATTCTCTCCTCTATCCTATCCTATCCTCTATCCTATCCTATCCTCTATCTTATCCTCTCCTCTATCCTATCCTATCCTCTATCCTATCCTATCCTCTGTCCTATCCTATCCTCTATCCTATCCTATCCTCTATCCTATCCTATCCTCTATCCTATCCTATCCTCTATCCTATCCTATCCTCTATCCTATCCTATCCTCTATCCTATCCTATCCTCTATCCTATCCTCTATTCTATCCTATCCTCTATCCTACCCTTTCCTCTACCCTATCCTATCCTCTATCCTATCCTATCCTCTATCCTATCCTCTATCCCATCCTATACTCAATCCTATCCTATTCTGTATTATATCCTATCCTCTTTCCTATCCTCTATTCTATCCTATCCTCTATCCTATCCTATCCACTATCCTATCCTCTCCTCTATCCTATCCTATCCTCTATCCTATCCTCTATCCTATCCTATCCTCTATCCTATCCTATCCTCTATCCTATCCTATCCTCTATCCTATCCTATCCTCTATCCTATCCTATCCTCTATCCTATCCTATCCTCTATCCTATCCTATCCTCTATCCTATCCTATCCTCTATCCTATCCTATCCTCTATCCTATCCTATCCTCTATCCTATCCTATCCTCTATCCTATCCTATCCTCTATCCTCTATCCTCTATCCTATCCTACCTTATCCTATCCTCTATCCTATCCAATCCTCTATCCTATCCTATCCTCTATCCTCTATCCTCTATCCTATCCTACCTTATCCTACCCTCTATCCTATCCAATCCTCTATCCTATCCTATCCTCTATCCTATCCTATCCTCTATCCTATCCTCTATCCTATCCTATCCTGTATCCTATCCTATCCTCTATCCTATCCTATCCTCTATATTATCCTATCCTCTATCCTACCCTATCCTCTACCCTATCCTATCCTCTATCCTATCCTATCCTCTATCCCATCCTATACTCAATCCTATCCTATTCTGTATTATATCCTATCCTCTTTCCTATCCTCTATCCTATCCTATCCTCTATCCTATCCTATCTCTATCCTATCCAATACCCTATCCTATCCTCTATCCCATTCTATACTCAATCCTATCCTATTCTGTATTATATCCTATCCTCTTTCCTATCCTCTATCATATCATATCCTCTATCCTATCCTATCCTCTACCCCATAATATCCTCTATCCTATCCTATTCTCTATCCTATCCTATCCTCTATCCTATCCTATCCTCTATCCTATCCTATCCTCTATCCTATCCTATCCTCTATCCTATCCTATCCTCTATCCTATCCTATCCGCTATCCTATCCCCTCCTCTATCCTATCCTATCCTCTATCGTATCCTATCCTCTATCCTATCCTATCCTCTATCCTATCCTATCCTGTATCCCATCCTATACTCAATCCTATCCTATGCTGTATTATATCCTATCCTCTTTCCTATCCTCTATCCTATCCTATCCTCTATCCTATCCAATACCCTATCCTATCCTCTATCCCATTCTATACTCAATCCTATCCTATTCTGTATTATATCCTATCCTCTTTCCTATCCTCTATCATATCCTATCCTATGCTCTATCCTATCCTATCCTCTATCCTATCCTATCCTCTATCCTATCCTATCCTCTACCCTATCCTATCCTATCCTCTATCCTATCCTATCCTCTATCCTATCCTATCCTGCATCCTATCCTATCCTCTATCCTATCCTATCCTCTATCCTATCCTATCCTCTATATTATCCTATCCTCTATCCTACCCTATCCTCTACCCTATCCTATACTCTATCCTATCCTATCCTCTATATTATCCTATCCTCTATCCTACCCTATCCTCTACCCTATCCTATCCTCTATCCTACCCTATCCTCTACCGTATCCTATCCTCTATCCTATCCTATCCTCTATCCTATCCTCTATCCCATCCTATACTCAATCCTATCCTATTCTGTATTATATCCTATCCTCTTTCCTATCCTCTATCCTATCCTATCCTCTATCCTATCCTATCCTCTATCCTATCCTCTCCTCTATCCTATCCTCTCCTCTATCCTATCCTATCCTCTATCCTATCCTATCCTCTATCCTATCCTATCCTCTATCCTATCCTATCCTCTATCCTATCCTATCCTCTACCCTATCCTATCCTCTATCCTATCCTATCCTCTATCCTATCCTATCCTCTATCCTATCCTCTATTCTATCCTATCCTCTATCCTATCCTATTCACTATCCTATCCTCTCCTCTATCCTATCCTATCCTCTATCCTATCCTATCCTCTATCCTATCCTATCCTCTATATTATCCTATCCTCTATCCTACCCTTTCCTCTACCCTATCCTATCCTCTATCCTATCCTATCCTCTATCCTATCCTCTATCCCATCCTATACTCAATCCTATCCTATTCTGTATTATATCCTATCCTCTTTCCTATCCTCTATTCTATCCTATCCTCTACCCTATCCTATCCTCTATCCTATCCTATCCTCTATCCTATCCTATCCTCTATCCTATCCTCTATTCTATCCTATCCTCTATCCTATCCTATTCACTATCCTATCCTCTCCTCTATCCTATCCTATCCTCTATCCTATCCTATCCTCTATCCTATCCTATCCTCTATATTATCCTATCCTCTATCCTACCCTTTCCTCTACCCTATCCTATCCTCTATCCTATCCTATCCTCTATATTATCCTATCCTCTATCCTACCCTATCCTCTACCCTATCCTATCCTCTATCCTATCCTATCCTCTATCCCATCCTATACTCAATCCTATCCTATTCTGTATTATATCCTATCCTCTTTCCTATCCTCTATCCTATCCTATCCTCTATCCTATCCTATCTCTATCCTATCCAATACCCTATCCTATCCTCTATCCCATTCTATACTCAATCCTATCCTATTCTGTATTATATCCTATCCTCTTTCCTATCCTCTATCATATCATATCCTCTATCCTATCCTATCCTCTACCCCATAATATCCTCTATCCTATCCTATTCTCTATCCTATCCTATCCTCTATCCTATCCTATCCTCTATCCTATCCTATCCTCTATCCTATCCTATCCTCTATCCTATCCTATCCTCTATCCTATCCTATCCGCTATCCTATCCCCTCCTCTATCCTATCCTATCCTCTATCGTATCCTATCCTCTATCCTACCCTATCCTCTATCCTATCCTATCCTGTATCCCATCCTATACTCAATCCTATCCTATGCTGTATTATATCCTATCCTCTTTCCTATCCTCTATCCTATCCTATCCTCTATCCTATCCAATACCCTATCCTATCCTCTATCCCATTCTATACTCAATCCTATCCTATTCTGTATTATATCCTATCATCTTTCCTATCCTCTATCATATCCTATCCTATCCTCTATCCTATCCTATCCTCTATCCTATCCTATCCTCTATCCTATCCTATCCTCTACCCTATCCTATCCTCTATCCTATCCTATCCTCTATCCTCTATCCTATCCTACCCTATCCTATCCTCTATCCTATCCAATCCTCTATCCTATCCTATCCTCTATCCTATCCTATACCTCTATCCTATCCTATCCTCTACCCTATCCTATCCTCTATCCTATCCTATCCTCTATCCTATTCTCTCCTCTATCCTATCCTATCCTCTATCCTATCCTATCCTCTATCTTATCCTCTCCTCTATCCTATCCTATCCTCTATCCTATCCTATCCTCTATCCTATCCTGTCCTCTATCCTATCCTATCCTCTATCCTATCCTATCCTCTATCCTATCCTATCCTCTATCCTATCCTATCCTCTATCCTATCCTCTATTCTATCCTATCCTCTATTCTATCCTATCCTCTATCCTATCCTATCCTCTATCCTATCCTATCCTGTATCCTATCCTATCCTCTATCCTATCCTATCCTCTATATTATCCTATCCTCTATCCTACCCTATCCTCTACCCTATCCTATCCTCTATCCTACCCTATCCTCTACCGTATCCTATCCTCTATCCTATCCTATCCTCTATCCTATCCTCTATCCCATCCTATACTCAATCCTATCCTATTCTGTATTATATCCTACCCTCTTTCCTATCCTCTATCCTATCCTATCCTCTATCCTATCCTAGCCTCTACCCTATCCTATCCTCTATCCTATCCTATCCTCTATCCTATCCTATCATCTATCCTATCCTATCCTCTATCCTATCCTATCCTCTATCCTATCCTATCCTCTATCCTATCCTATCCTCTATCCTATCCTATCCTCTATCCTATCCTTTCCTGTATCCTATCCTCTATCCTATCCTATCCTCTATATTATCCTATCCTCTATCCTACCCTATCCTCTACCCTATCCTATCCTCTATCCTATCCTATCCTCTATCCCATCCTATACTCAATCCTATCCTATTCTGTATTATATCCTATCCTCTTTCCTATCCTCTATCCTATCCTATCCTCTATCCTATCCTATCTCTATCCTATCCAATACCCTATCCTATCCTCTATCCCATTCTATACTCAATCCTATCCTATTCTGTATTATATCCTATCCTCTTTCCTATCCTCTATCATATCATATCCTCTATCCTATCCTATCCTCTACCCCATAATATCCTCTATCCTATCCTATTCTCTATCCTATCCTATCCTCTATCCTATCCTATCCTCTATCCTATCCTATCCTCTATCCTATCCTATCCTCTATCCTATCCTATCCTCTATCCTATCCTATCCGCTATCCTATCCCCTCCTCTATCCTATCCTATCCTCTATCGTATCCTATCCTCTATCCTACCCTATCCTCTATCCTATCCTATCCTGTATCCCATCCTATACTCAATCCTATCCTATGCTGTATTATATCCTATCCTCTTTCCTATCCTCTATCCTATCCTATCCTCTATCCTATCCAATACCCTATCCTATCCTCTATCCCATTCTATACTCAATCCTATCCTATTCTGTATTATATCCTATCATCTTTCCTATCCTCTATCATATCCTATCCTATCCTCTATCCTATCCTATCCTCTATCCTATCCTATCCTCTATCCTATCCTATCCTCTACCCTATCCTATCCTCTATCCTATCCTATCCTCTATCCTCTATCCTATCCTACCCTATCCTATCCTCTATCCTATCCAATCCTCTATCCTATCCTATCCTCTATCCTATCCTATACCTCTATCCTATCCTATCCTCTACCCCTATCCTATCCTCTATCCTATCCTATCCTCTATCCTATTCTCTCCTCTATCCTATCCTATCCTCTATCCTATCCTATCCTCTATCTTATCCTCTCCTCTATCCTATCCTATCCTCTATCCTATCCTATCCTCTATCCTATCCTATCCTCTATCCTATCCTATCCTCTATCCTATCCTATCCTCTATCCTATCCTATCCTCTATCCTATCCTATCCTCTATCCTATCCTCTATTCTATCCTATCCTCTATTCTATCCTATCCTCTATCCTATCCTATCCTCTATCCTATCCTATCCTGTATCCTATCCTATCCTCTATCCTATCCTATCCTCTATATTATCCTATCCTCTATCCTACCCTATCCTCTACCATATCCTATACTCTATCCTATCCTATCCTCTATATTATCCTATCCTCTATCCTACCCTATCCTCTACCCTATCCTATCCTCTATCCTACCCTATCCTCTACCGTATCCTATCCTCTATCCTATCCTATCCTCTATCCTATCCTCTATCCCATCCTATACTCAATCCTATCCTATTCTGTATTATATCCTATCCTCTTTCCTATCCTCTATCCTATCCTATCCTCTATCCTATCCTATCCTCTATCCTATCCTCTCCTCTATCCTATCCTCTCCTCTATCCTATCCTATCCTCTATCCTATCCTATCCTCTATCCTATCCTATCCTCTATATTATCCTATCCTCTATCCTACCCTATCCTCTACCCTATCCTATCCTCTATCCTATCCTATCCTCTATCCTATCCTCTCCTCTATCCTATCCTCTCCTCTATCCTATCCTATCCTCTATCCTATCCTATCCTCTATCCTATCCTATCCTCTATATTATCCTATCCTCTATCCTACCCTATCCTCTACCCTATCCTATCCTCTATCCTATCCTATCCTCTATCCTATCCTCTATCCCATCCTATACTCAATCCTATCCTATTCTGTATTATATCCTATCCTCTTTCCTATCCTCTATCCTATCCTATCCTCTATCCTATCCTAGCCTCTACCCTATCCTATCCTCTATCCTATCCTATCCTCTATCCTATCCTATCATCTATCCTATCCTATCCTCTATCCTATCCTATCCTCTATCCTATCCTATCCTCTATCCTATCCTATCCTCTATCCTATCCTATCCTCTATCCTATCCTATCCTCTATCCTATCCTATCCTCTATACTATCCTACCCTCCATCCTATCCTATCCTCTATCCTATCCTCTATTCTATCCTATCCTCTATCCTATCCTATCCACTATCCTATCCTCTCCTCTATCCTATCCTATCCTCTATCCTATCCTATCCTCTATCCTATCCTCTATTCTATCCTATCCTCTATCCTATCCTATCCACTATCCTATCCTCTCCTCTATCCTATCCTATCCTCTATCCTATCCTATCCTCTATCCTATCCTATCCTATCCTACCCTCTAACCTATCCAATCCTCTATCCTATCCTATCCTCTATCCTATCCTCTATTCTATCCTATCCTCTATCCTATCCTATCCACTATCCTATCCTCTCCTCTATCCTATCCTATCCTCTATCCTATCCTATCCTCTATCCTATCCTCTATCCTCTATCCTATCCTACCCTATCCTATCCTCTATCCTACCCAATCCTCTATCCTATCCTATCCTCTATCCTATCCTATCCTCTATCCTATCCTATCCTCTACCCTATCCTATACTCTATCCTATCCTATCCTCTATCCTATCCTATCCTCTATCCTATCCTATCCTCTATCCTATCCTATCCTCTATCCTATCCTATCCTCTATCCTATCCTATCCGCTATCCTATCCCCTCCTCTATCCTATCCTATCCTCTATCGTATCCTATCCTCTATCCTACCCTATCCTCTATCCTATCCTATCCTGTATCCCATCCTATACTCAATCCTATCCTATGCTGTATTATATCCTATCCTCTTTCCTATCCTCTATCCTATCCTATCCTCTATCCTATCCAATACCCTATCCTATCCTCTATCCCATTCTATACTCAATCCTATCCTATTCTGTATTATATCCTATCATCTTTCCTATCCTCTATCATATCCTATCCTATCCTCTATCCTATCCTATCCTCTATCCTATCCTATCCTCTATCCTATCCTATCCTCTACCCTATCCTATCCTCTATCCTATCCTATCCTCTATCCTCTATCCTATCCTACCCTATCCTATCCTCTATCCTATCCAATCCTCTATCCTATCCTATCCTCTATCCTATCCTATACCTCTATCCTATCCTATCCTCTACCCTATCCTATCCTCTATCCTATCCTATCCTCTATCCTATCCTATCCTCTATATTATCCTATCCTCTATCCTACCCTATCCTCTACCCTATCCTATCCTCTATCCTATCCTATCCTCTATATTATCCTATCCTCTATCCTACCCTATCCTCTACCCTATCCTATCCTCTATCCTACCCTATCCTCTACCGTATCCTATCCTCTATCCTATCCTATCCTCTATCCTATCCTCTATCCCATCCTATACTCAATCCTATCCTATTCTGTATTATATCCTATCCTCTTTCCTATCCTCTATCCTATCCTATCCTCTATCCTATCCTATCCTCTATCCTATCCTCTCCTCTATCCTATCCTCTCCTCTATCCTATCCTATCCTCTATCCTATCCTATCCTCTATCCTATCCTATCCTCTATATTATCCTATCCTCTATCCTACCCTATCCTCTACCCTATCCTATCCTCTATCCTACCCTATCCTCTACCCTATCCTATCCTCTATCCTATCCTATCCTCTATCCTATCCTCTATCCCATCCTATACTCAATCCTATCCTATTCTGTATTATATCCTATCCTCTTTCCTATCCTCTATCCTATCCTATCCTCTATCCTATCCTAGCCTCTACCCTATCCTATCCTCTATCCTATCCTATCCTCTATCCTATCCTATCATCTATCCTATCCTATCCTCTATCCTATCCTATCATCTATCCTATCCTATCCTCTATCCTATCCTATCCTCTATCCTATCCTATCCTCTATCCTATCCTATCCTCTATCCTATCCTATCCTCTATCCTATCCTACCCTCTATCCTATCCTATCCTCTATCCTATCCTCTATTCTATCCTATCCTCTATCCTATCCTATCCACTATCCTATCCTCTCCTCTATCCTATCCTATCCTCTATCCTATCCTATCCTCTATCCTATCCTATCCTCTATATTATCCTATCCTATCCTACCCTCTAACCTATCCAATCCTCTATCCTATCCTATCCTCTATCCTATCCTCTATTCTATCCTATCCTCTATCCTATCCTATCCACTATCCTATCCTCTCCTCTATCCTATCCTATCCTCTATCCTATCCTATCCTCTACCCCATAATATCCTCTATCCTATCCTATTCTCTATCCTATCCTATCCTCTATCCTATCCTATCCTTTATCCTATCCTATCCTCTATCCTATCCTCTCCTCTATCCTATCCTATCCTATCCTCTATCCTATCCTATCCGCTATCCTATCCTCTCCTCTATCCTATCCTATCCTCTATCCTATCCTCTCCTCTATTCTATCCTATCCTCTATCCTATCCTATCCTCTATCCTATCCTGTCCTCTATCCTATCCTATCCTCTATCCTATCCAATACCCTATCCTATCCTCTATCCTATCCTATCCTCTATCCTATCCTATCCTATCCTCTATCCTATCCTATCCTCTATCCTATCCTATCCTCTATCCTATCCTATCCTCTATCCTATCCTATCCTCTATCCTATCCTATCCTCTATCCTATCCTATCCTCTATCCTATCCTATCCTCTATCCTATCCTCTATTCTATCCTATCCTCTATCCTATCCTATCCACTATCCTATCCTCTCCTCTATCCTATCCTATCCTCTATCCTATCCTATCCTCTATATTATCCTATCCTCTATCCTACCCTATCCTCTAATCTATCCTATCCTCTATCCTACCCTATCCTCTACCCTATCCTATCCTCTATCCTATCCTATCCTCTTTCCTATCCAATACCATATCCTATCCTATCCGCTATCCTATCCTCTCCTCTATCCTATCCTGTCCTCTATCCTATCCTATCCTCTATCCTATCCTATCCTCTATCCTATCCTATCCTCTATCCTATCTTCTCCTCTATCCTATCCTATCCTCTATCCTATCCTATCCTCTATCCTATCCTATCCGCTATCCTATCCTCTCCTCTATCCTATCCTGTCCTCTATCCTATCCTATCCTCTATCCTATCCTCTCCTCTATCCTATCCTATCCTCTATCCTATCCTATCCTCTATCCTATCCTATCCGCTATCCTATCCTCTCCTCTATCCTATGCTGTCCTCTATCCTATCCTATCCTCTATCCTATCCTATCCTCTATCCTATCCTATCCTCCATCCTATCCTATCCTATCCTCTATCCTATCCTATCCTCTATCCTATCCTATCCTCTATCCTATCCTCTATTCTATCCTATCCTCTATTCTATCCTATCCTCTATCCTATCCTATCCTCTATCCTATCCTATCCTGTATCCTATCCTATCCTCTATCCTATCCTATCATCTATCCTATCCTATCCTCTATCCTATCCTATCCTCTATCCTATCCTATCCTCTATCCTATCCTATCCTCTATCCTATCCTATCCTCTATCCTATCCTATCCTCTATCCTATCCTATCCTCTATCCTATCCTATCCTCTATCCTATCCTATCCTCTATCCTATCCTATCCTCTATCCTATCCTATCCTCTATCCTATCCTATCCTCTATCCTATCCTATCCTCTATCCTATCCTATCCTCTATCCTATCCTATCCTCTATCCTATCCTATCCTCTATCCTATCCTATCCTCTATCCTATCCAATACCCTATCCTATCCTCTATCCCATCCTATACTCAATCCTATCCTATGCTGTATTATATCCTATCCTCTTTCCTATCCTCTATTCTATCCTATCCTCTATCCTATCCTATCCTCTATCCTATCCTATCCTCTATCCTATCCAATACCCTATCCTATCCTCTATCCCATCCTATACTCAATCCTATCCTATGCTGTATTATATCCTATCCTCTTTCCTATCCTCTATCCTATCCTATCCTATATCCTATCCTATCCTCTATCCTATCCAATACCCTATCCTATCCTCTATCCCATTCTATACTCAATTCTATCCTATTCTGTATTATATCCTATCCTCTTTCCTATCCTCTATCATATCCTATCCTCTATCCTATCCTATCCTCTATCCTATCCTATCCTCTATCCTATCCTATCCTCTATCCTATCCTATCCTCTATCCTATCCTATCCTCTATCCTATCCTATCCTCTATCCTATCCTATCCTCTATCCTATCCTATCCTCTATCCTATCCTATCCTCTATCCTCTATCCTATCCTATACCCTATCCTATCCTCTATCCTCTCCAATCCTCTATCCTATCCTATCCTCTATCCTATCCTATCCTCTATCCTATTCTATCCTCTACCCTATCCTATCCTCTATCCTATCCTATCCTCTATCCTATCCTATCCTCTATCCTATCCAATACCCTATCCTATCCTCTATCCCATCCTATACTCAATCCTATCGTATGCTGTATTATATCCTGTCCTCTTTCCTATCCTCTATCCCATCCTATACTCAATCCTATCCTATTCTGTATTATATCCTATCCTCTTTCCTATCCTACCCTCTATCCTATCCTATCCTCTATCCTATCCTCTATTCTATCCTATCCTCTATCCTATCCTATCCACTATCCTATCCTCTCCTCTATCCTATCCTATCCTCTATCCTATCCTATCCTCTATCCTATCCTATCCTCTATATTATCCTATCCTATCCTATCCTCTATCCTATCCTATCCTCTATCCTATCCTATCCTCTATCCTATCCTATCCTCTATCCTATCCTATCCGCTATCCTATCCTCTCCTCTATCCTATGCTGTCCTCTATCCTATCCTATCCTCTATCCTATCCTATCCTCTATCCTATCCTATCCTCCATCCTATCCTATCCTATCCTCTATCCTATCCTATCCTCTATCCTATCCTATCCTCTATCCTATCCTCTATTCTATCCTATCCTCTATTCTATCCTATCCTCTATCCTATCCTATCCTCTATCCTATCCTATCCTGTATCCTATCCTATCCTCTATCCTATCCTATCATCTATCCTATCCTATCCTCTATCCTATCCTATCCTCTATCCTATCCTATCCTCTCCTCTATCCTATCCTATCCTCTATCCTATCCTATCCTCTATATTATCCTATCCTCTATCCTACCCTATCCTCTAATCTATCCTATCCTCTATCCTACCCTATCCTCTACCCTATCCTATCCTCTATCCTATCCTATCCTCTTTCCTATCCAATACCATATCCTATCCTATCCGCTATCCTATCCTCTCCTCTATCCTATCCTGTCCTCTATCCTATCCTATCCTCTATCCTATCCTATCCTCTATCCTATCCTATCCTCTATCCTATCCTCTCCTCTATCCTATCCTATCCTCTATCCTATCCTATCCTCTATCCTATCCTATCCGCTATCCTATCCTCTCCTCTATCCTATCCTGTCCTCTATCCTATCCTATCCTCTATCCTATCCTCTCCTCTATCCTATCCTATCCTCTATCCTATCCTATCCTCTATCCTATCCTATCCGCTATCCTATCCTCTCCTCTATCCTATGCTGTCCTCTATCCTATCCTATCCTCTATCCTATCCTATCCTCTATCCTATCCTATCCTCCATCCTATCCTATCCTATCCTCTATCCTATCCTATCCTCTATCCTATCCTATCCTCTATCCTATCCTCTATTCTATCCTATCCTCTATTCTATCCTATCCTCTATCCTATCCTATCCTCTATCCTATCCTATCCTGTATCCTATCCTATCCTCTATCCTATCCTATCATCTATCCTATCCTATCCTCTATCCTATCCTATCCTCTATCCTATCCTATCCTCTATCCTATCCTATCCTCTATCCTATCCTATCCTCTATCCTCTATCCTATCCTATACCCTATCCTATCCTCTATCCTCTCCAATCCTCTATCCTATCCTATCCTCTATCCTATCCTATCCTCTATCCTATTCTATCCTCTACCCTATCCTATCCTCTATCCTATCCTATCCTCTATCCTATCCTATCCTCTATCCTATCCAATACCCTATCCTATCCTCTATCCCATCCTATACTCAATCCTATCGTATGCTGTATTATATCCTGTCCTCTTTCCTATCCTCTATCCCATCCTATACTCAATCCTATCCTATTCTGTATTATATCCTATCCTCTTTCCTATCCTACCCTCTATCCTATCCTATCCTCTATCCTATCCTCTATTCTATCCTATCCTCTATCCTATCCTATCCACTATCCTATCCTCTCCTCTATCCTATCCTATCCTCTATCCTATCCTATCCTCTATCCTATCCTATCCTCTATATTATCCTATCCTATCCTATCCTCTATCCTATCCTATCCTCTATCCTATCCTATCCTCTATCCTATCCTATCCTCTATCCTATCCTATCCGCTATCCTATCCTCTCCTCTATCCTATGCTGTCCTCTATCCTATCCTATCCTCTATCCTATCCTATCCTCTATCCTATCCTATCCTCCATCCTATCCTATCCTATCCTCTATCCTATCCTATCCTCTATCCTATCCTATCCTCTATCCTATCCTCTATTCTATCCTATCCTCTATTCTATCCTATCCTCTATCCTATCCTATCCTCTATCCTATCCTATCCTGTATCCTATCCTATCCTCTATCCTATCCTATCATCTATCCTATCCTATCCTCTATCCTATCCTATCCTCTATCCTATCCTATCCTCTCCTCTATCCTATCCTATCCTCTATCCTATCCTATCCTCTATATTATCCTATCCTCTATCCTACCCTATCCTCTAATCTATCCTATCCTCTATCCTACCCTATCCTCTACCCTATCCTATCCTCTATCCTATCCTATCCTCTTTCCTATCCAATACCATATCCTATCCTATCCGCTATCCTATCCTCTCCTCTATCCTATCCTGTCCTCTATCCTATCCTATCCTCTATCCTATCCTATCCTCTATCCTATCCTATCCTCTATCCTATCCTCTCCTCTATCCTATCCTATCCTCTATCCTATCCTATCCTCTATCCTATCCTATCCGCTATCCTATCCTCTCCTCTATCCTATCCTGTCCTCTATCCTATCCTATCCTCTATCCTATCCTCTCCTCTATCCTATCCTATCCTCTATCCTATCCTATCCTCTATCCTATCCTATCCGCTATCCTATCCTCTCCTCTATCCTATGCTGTCCTCTATCCTATCCTATCCTCTATCCTATCCTATCCTCTATCCTATCCTATCCTCCATCCTATCCTATCCTATCCTCTATCCTATCCTATCCTCTATCCTATCCTATCCTCTATCCTATCCTCTATTCTATCCTATCCTCTATTCTATCCTATCCTCTATCCTATCCTATCCTCTATCCTATCCTATCCTGTATCCTATCCTATCCTCTATCCTATCCTATCATCTATCCTATCCTATCCTCTATCCTATCCTATCCTCTATCCTATCCTATCCTCTATCCTATCCTATCCTCTATCCTATCCTATCCTCTATCCTATCCTATCCTCTATCCTATCCTATCCTCTATCCTATCCTATCCTCTATCCTATCCTATCCTCTATCCTATCCTATCCTCTATCCTATCCTATCCTCTATCCTATCCTATCCTCTATCCTATCCTATCCTCTATCCTATGCTATCCTCTATCCTATCCTATCCTCTATCCTATCCTATCCTCTATCCTATCCAATACCCTATCCTATCCTCTATCCCATCCTATACTCAATCCTATCCTATGCTGTATTATATCCTATCCTCTTTCCTATCCTCTATTCTATCCTATCCTCTATCCTATCCTATCCTCTATCCTATCCTATCCTCTATCCTATCCAATACCCTATCCTATCCTCTATCCCATCCTATACTCAATCCTATCCTATGCTGTATTATATCCTATCCTCTTTCCTATCCTCTATCCTATCCTATCCTATATCCTATCCTATCCTCTATCCTATCCAATACCCTATCCTATCCTCTATCCCATTCTATACTCAATTCTATCCTATTCTGTATTATATCCTATCCTCTTTCCTATCCTCTATCATATCCTATCCTCTATCCTATCCTATCCTCTATCCTATCCTATCCTCTATCCTATCCTATCCTCTATCCTATCCTATCCTCTATCCTATCCTATCCTCTATCCTATCCTATCCTCTATCCTATCCTATCCTCTATCCTATCCTATCCTCTATCCTATCCTATCCTCTATCCTATCCTATCCTCTATCCTCTATCCTATCCTATACCCTATCCTATCCTCTATCCTCTCCAATCCTCTATCCTATCCTATCCTCTATCCTATCCTATCCTCTATCCTATTCTATCCTCTACCCTATCCTATCCTCTATCCTATCCTATCCTCTATCCTATCCTATCCTCTATCCTATCCAATACCCTATCCTATCCTCTATCCCATCCTATACTCAATCCTATCGTATGCTGTATTATATCCTGTCCTCTTTCCTATCCTCTATCCCATCCTATACTCAATCCTATCCTATTCTGTATTATATCCTATCCTCTTTCCTATCCTACCCTCTATCCTATCCTATCCTCTATCCTATCCTCTATTCTATCCTATCCTCTATCCTATCCTATCCACTATCCTATCCTCTCCTCTATCCTATCCTATCCTCTATCCTATCCTATCCTCTATCCTATCCTATCCTCTATATTATCCTATCCTATCCTATCCTCTATCCTATCCTATCCTCTATCCTATCCTATCCTCTATCCTATCCTATCCTCTATCCTATCCTATCCGCTATCCTATCCTCTCCTCTATCCTATGCTGTCCTCTATCCTATCCTATCCTCTATCCTATCCTATCCTCTATCCTATCCTATCCTCCATCCTATCCTATCCTATCCTCTATCCTATCCTATCCTCTATCCTATCCTATCCTCTATCCTATCCTCTATTCTATCCTATCCTCTATTCTATCCTATCCTCTATCCTATCCTATCCTCTATCCTATCCTATCCTGTATCCTATCCTATCCTCTATCCTATCCTATCATCTATCCTATCCTATCCTCTATCCTATCCTATCCTCTATCCTATCCTATCCTCTATCCTATCCTATCCTCTATCCTATCCTATCCTCTATCCTATCCTATCCTCTATCCTATCCTATCCTCTATCCTATCCTATCCTCTACCTATCCTATCCTCTATCCTATCCTATCCTCTATCCT
This sequence comes from Halictus rubicundus, assembly GCF_050948215.1. NCBI lineage: Eukaryota > Metazoa > Arthropoda > Insecta > Hymenoptera > Halictidae > Halictus > Halictus rubicundus. Next base: position 28,373 of record NW_027489521.1, read on the forward strand.
ATCCTATCCTCTATCCTATCCTATCCTCTATCCTATCCTATCCTCTATCCTATCCTATCCTCTATCCTATCCTATCCTCTATCCTATCCTATCCTCTATCCTATCCTATCCTCTATCCTATCCTATCCTCTATCCTATCCTATCCTCTATCCTATCCTATCCTCTATCCTATCCAATACCCTATCCTATCCTCTATCCCATCCTATACTCAATCCTATCCTATGCTGTATTATATCCTATCCTCTTTCCTATCCTCTATTCTATCCTATCCTCTATCCTATCCTATCCTCTATCCTATCCTATCCTCTATCCTATCCAATACCCTATCCTATCCTCTATCCCATCCTATACTCAATCCTATCCTATGTTGTATTATATCCTATCCTCTTTCCTATCCTCTATCCTATCCTATCCTATATCCTATCCTATCCTCTATCCTATCCAATACCCTATCCTATCCTCTATCCCATTCTATACTCAATTCTATCCTATTCTGTATTATATCCTATCCTCTTTCCTATCCTCTATCATATCCTATCCTCTATCCTATCCTATCCTCTATCCTATCCTATCCTCTATCCTATCCTATCCTCTATCCTATCCTATCCTCTATCCTATCCTATCCTCTATCCTATCCTATCCTCTATCCTATCCTATCCTCTATCCTATCCTATCCTCTATCCTCTATCCTATCCTATACCCTATCCTATCCTCTATCCTCTCCAATCCTCTATCCTATCCTATCCTCTATCCTATCCTATCCTCTATCCTATTCTATCCTCTACCCTATCCTATCCTCTATCCTATCCTGTCCTCTATCCTATCCTATCCTCTATCCTATCCAATACCCTATCCTATCCTCTATCCCATCCTATACTCAATCCTATCGTATGCTGTATTATATCCTGTCCTCTTTCCTATCCTCTATCCCATCCTATACTCAATCCTATCCTATTCTGTATTATATCCTATCCTCTTTCCTATCCTACCCTCTATCCTATCCTATCCTCTATCCTATCCTCTATTCTATCCTATCCTCTATCCTATCCTATCCACTATCCTATCCTCTCCTCTATCCTATCCTATCCTCTATCCTATCCTATCCTCTATCCTATCCTATCCTCTATATTATCCTATCCTATCCTATCCTCTATCCTATCCTATCCTCTATCCTATCCTATCCTCTATCCTATCCTATCCTCTATCCTATCCTATCCTCTATCCTATCCTACCCTCTATCCTATCCCATCCTCTATCCTATCCTCTATTCTATCCTATCCTCTATTCTATCCTATCCTCTATTCTATCCTATCCTCTATCCTATCCTATCCTCTATCCTATCCTATCCTGTATCCTATCCTATCCTCTATCCTATCCTATCCTCTATATTATCCTATCCTCTATCCTACCCTATCCTCTACCCTATCCTATCCTCTATCCTATCCTATCCTCTATATTATCCTATCCTCTATCCTATCCAATACCCTATCCTATCCTCTATCCCATTCTATACTCAATCCTATCCTATTCTGTATTATATCCTATCTTCTTTCCTATCCTCTATCATATCCTATCCTCTATCCTATCCTATCCTCTATCCTATCCTATCCTCTATCCTATCCTATCCTCTATCCTATCCTATCCTCTATCCTATCCTATCCTCTATCCTATCCTATCCTCTATCCTATCCTATCCTCTATCCTATCCTATCCTCTATCCTATCCTATCCTCTATCCTCTATCCTATCCTATACCCTATCCTATCCTCTATCCTCTCCAATCCTCTATCCTATCCTATCCTCTATCCTATCCTATCCTCTATCCTATTCTATCCTCTACCCTATCCTATCCTCTATCCTATCCTATCCTCTATCCTATCCTATCCTCTATCCTATCCAATACCCTATCCTATCCTCTATCCCATCCTATACTCAATCCTATCGTATGCTGTATTATATCCTGTCCTCTTTCCTATCCTCTATCCCATCCTATACTCAATCCTATCCTATTCTGTATTATATCCTATCCTCTTTCCTATCCTACCCTCTATCCTATCCTATCCTCTATCCTATCCTCTATTCTATCCTATCCTCTATCCTATCCTATCCACTATCCTATCCTCTCCTCTATCCTATCCTATCCTCTATCCTATCCTATCCTCTATCCTATCCTATCCTCTATATTATCCTATCCTATCCTATCCTCTATCCTATCCTATCCTCTATCCTATCCTATCCTCTATCCTATCCTATCCTCTATCCTATCCTATCCTCTATCCTATCCTACCCTCTATCCTATCCCATCCTCTATCCTATCCTCTATTCTATCCTATCCTCTATTCTATCCTATCCTCTATTCTATCCTATCCTCTATCCTATCCTATCCTCTATCCTATCCTATCCTGTATCCTATCCTATCCTCTATCCTATCCTATCCTCTATATTATCCTATCCTCTATCCTACCCTATCCTCTACCCTATCCTATCCTCTATCCTATCCTATCCTCTATATTATCCTATCCTCTATCCTACCCTATCCTCTACCCTATCCTATCCTCTATCCTACCCTATCCTCTACCGTATCCTATCCTCTATCCTATCCTATCCTCTATCCTATCCTCTATCCCATCCTATACTCAATCCTATCCTATTCTGTATTATATCCTATCCTCTTTCCTATCCTCTATCCTATCCTATCCTCTATCCTATCCTATCCTCTATCCTATCCTCTCCTCTATCCTATCCTCTCCTCTATCCTATCCTATCCTCTATCCTATCCTATCCTCTATCCTATCCTATCCTCTATATTATCCTATCCTCTATCCTACCCTATCCTCTACCCTATCCTATCCTCTATCCTACCCTATCCTCTACCCTATCCTATCCTCTATCCTATCCTATCCTCTATCATATCCTCTATCCCATCCTATACTCAATCCTATCCTATTCTGTATTATATCCTATCCTCTTTCCTATCCTCTATCCTATCCTATCCTCTATCCTATCCTAGCCTCTACCCTATCCTATCCTCAATCCTATCCTATCCTCTATCCTATCCTATCATCTATCCTATCCTATCCTCTATCCTATCCTATCATCTATCCTATCCTATCCTCTATCCTATCCTATCCTCTATCCTATCCTATCCTCTATCCTATCCTATCCTCTATCCTATCCTATCCTCTATCCTATCCTATCCTCTATCCTATCCTATCCTCTATCCTATCCTACCTCTATCCTATCCTATCCTCTATCCTATCCTATCCTCTATCCTATCCTATCCTCTATCCTATCCTATCCTCTATCCTATCCTATCCTCTATCCTATCCTATCCTCTATCCTATCCTATCCTCTATCCTATCCAATACCCTATCCTATCCTCTATCCCATCCTATACTCAATCCTATCGTATGCTGTATTATATCCTGTCCTCTTTCCTATCCTCTATCCCATCCTATACTCAATCCTATACTATTCTGTATTATATCCTATCCTCTTTCCTATCCTACCCTCTATCCTATCCTATCCTCTATCCTATCCTCTATTCTATCCTATCCTCTATCCTATCCTATCCACTATCCTATCCTCTCCTCTATCCTATCCTATCCTCTATCCTATCCTATCCTCTATCCTATCCTATCCTCTATATTATCCTATCCTATCCTATCCTCTATCCTATCCTATCCTCTATCCTATCCTATCCTCTATCCTATCCTATCCTCTATCCTATCCTATCCTCTATCCTATCCTACCCTCTATCCTATCCTATCCTCTATCCTATCCTCTATTCTATCCTATCCTCTATTCTATCCTATCCTCTATTCTATCCTATCCTCTATCCTATCCTATCCTCTATCCTATCCTATCCTGTATCCTATCCTATCCTCTATCCTATCCTATCCTCTATATTATCCTATCCTCTATCCTACCCTATCCTCTACCCTATCCTATCCTCTATCCTATCCTCTCCTCTATACTATCCTATCCTCTATCCTATCCTATTCTCTATCCTATCCTATCCTCTATATTATCCTATCCTCTATCCTACCCTATCCTCTACCCTATCCTATCCTCTATCCTACCCTATCCTCTATCCTATCCTATCCTCTATCCTATCCTAGCCTCTACCCTATCCTATCCTCTATCCTATCCTATCCTCTATCCTATCCTATCATCTATCCTATCCTATCCTCTATCCTATCCTATCATCTATCCTATCCTATCCTCTATCCTATCCTATCCTCTATCCTATTCTATCCTCTATCCTATCCTATCCTCTATCCTATCCTATCCTCTATCCTATCCTACCCTCTATCCTATCCTATCCTCTATCCTATCCTCTATTCTATCCTATCCTCTATCCTATCCTATCCACTAGCCTATCCTCTCCTCTATCCTATCCTATCCTCTATCCTATCCTATCATCTATCCTATCCTATCCTCTATCCTATCCTATCCTCTATCCTATTCTATCCTCTATCCTATCCTATCCTCTATCCTATCCTATCCTCTATCCTATCCTATCATCTATCCTATCCTATCCTCTATCCTATCCTATCATCTATCCTATCCTATCCTCTATCCTATCCTATCCTCTATCCTATTCTATCCTCTATCCTATCCTATCCTCTATCCTATCCTATCCTCTATCCTATCCTACCCTCTATCCTATCCTATCCTCTATCCTATCCTCTATTCTATCCTATCCTCTATCCTATCCTATCCACTAGCCTATCCTCTCCTCTATCCTATCCTATCCTCTATCCTATCCTATCCTCTATCCTATCCTATCCTCTATATTATCCTATCCTATCCTACCCTCTAACCTATCCAATCCTCTATCCTATCCTATCCTCTATCCTATCCTCTATTCTATCCTATCCTCTATCCTATCCTATCCTCTATCCTATCCTATCCTCTATCCTATCCTATCCTCTATCCTATCCTATCCTCTATCCTATCCTATCCTCTATCCTATCCTATCCTCTATCCTATCCTATCCTCTATCCTATCCTATCCTCTATCCTATCCTATCCTCTATCCTATCCAATACCCTATCCTATCCTCTATCCCATCCTATACTCAATCCTATCGTATGCTGTATTATATCCTGTCCTCTTTCCTATCCTCTATCCCATCCTATACTCAATCCTATACTATTCTGTATTATATCCTATCCTCTTTCCTATCCTACCCTCTATCCTATCCTATCCTCTATCCTATCCTCTATTCTATCCTATCCTCTATCCTATCCTATCCACTATCCTATCCTCTCCTCTATCCTATCCTATCCTCTATCCTATCCTATCCTCTATCCTATCCTATCCTCTATATTATCCTATCCTATCCTATCCTCTATCCTATCCTATCCTCTATCCTATCCTATCCTCTATCCTATCCTATCCTCTATCCTATCCTATCCTCTATCCTATCCTACCCTCTATCCTATCCTATCCTCTATCCTATCCTCTATTCTATCCTATCCTCTATTCTATCCTATCCTCTATTCTATCCTATCCTCTATCCTATCCTATCCTCTATCCTATCCTATCCTGTATCCTATCCTATCCTCTATCCTATCCTATCCTCTATATTATCCTATCCTCTATCCTACCCTATCCTCTACCCTATCCTATCCTCTATCCTATCCTCTCCTCTATACTATCCTATCCTCTATCCTATCCTATTCTCTATCCTATCCTATCCTCTATATTATCCTATCCTCTATCCTACCCTATCCTCTACCCTATCCTATCCTCTATCCTACCCTATCCTCTATCCTATCCTATCCTCTATCCTATCCTAGCCTCTACCCTATCCTATCCTCTATCCTATCCTATCCTCTATCCTATCCTATCATCTATCCTATCCTATCCTCTATCCTATCCTATCCTCTATTATATCCTATCCTCTATCCTATCCTATCCTCTATCCTATTCTATCCTCTATCCTATCCTATCCTCTATCCTATCCTATCCTCTATCCTATCCTACCCTCTATCCTATCCTATCCTCTATCCTATCCTCTATTCTATCCTATCCTCTATCCTATCCTATCCACTAGCCTATCCTCTCCTCTATCCTATCCTATCCTCTATCCTATCCTATCCTCTATCCTATCCTATCCTCTATATTATCCTATCCTATCCTACCCTCTAACCTATCCAATCCTCAATCCTATCCTATCCTCTATCCTATCCTCTATTCTATCCTATCCTCTATCCTATCCTATCCACTATCCTATCCTCTCCTCTATCCTATCCTATCCTCTATCCTATCCTATCCTCTATCCTATCCTCTATCCTCTATCCTATCCTACCCTATCCTATCCTCTATCCTACCCAATCCTCTATCCTATCCTATCCTCTATCCTATCCTATCCTCTATCCTATCCTATCCTCTACCCTATCCTATCCTCTATCCTATCCTATCCTCTATCCTATTCTCTCCTCTATCCTATCCTATCCTCTATCCTATCTTATCCTCTATCCTATCCTATCCTCTATCCTATCCTATCCTCTATCCTATCCTATCCTCTATCCTATCCTATCCTCTATCCTATCCTCTATTCTATCCTATCCTCTATTCTATCCTATCCTCTATCCTATCCTATCCTCTATCCTATCCTATCCTCTATCCTATCCTCTATCCTCTATCCTATCCTACCCTATCCTATCCTCTATCCTACCCAATCCTCTATCCTATCCTATCCTCTATCCTATCCTATCCTCTATCCTATCCTATCCTCTACCCTATCCTATCCTCTATCCTATCCTATCCTCTATCCTATTCTCTCCTCTATCCTATCCTATCCTCTATCCTATCCTATCCTCTATCCTATCCTATCCTCTATCCTATCCTATCCTCTATCCTACCCTATCCTCTACCCTATCCTATCCTCTATCCTATCCTCTATCCCATCCTATACTCAATCCTATCCTATTCTGTATTATATCCTATTCTCTTTCCTATCCTCTATCCTATCCCATCCTCTATCCTATCCTATCCTCTATCCTATCCAATACCCTATCCTATCCTCTATCCCATTCTATACTCAATCCTATCCTATTCTGTATTATATCCTATCCTCTTTCCTATCCTCTATCATATCATATCCTCTATCCTATCCTATCCTCTACCCCATAATATCCTCTATCCTATCCTATTCTCTATCCTATCCTATCCTCTATCCTATCCTATCCTCTATCCTATCCTATCCTCTATCCTATCCTCTCCTCTATCCTATCCTATCCTATCCTCTATCCTATCCTATCCGCTATCCTATCCTCTCCTCTATCCTATCCTATCCTCTATCCTATCCTCTCCTCTATTCTATCCTATCCTCTATCCTATCCTATCCTCTATCCTATCCAATACCCTATCCTATCCTCTATCCTATCCTATCCTCTATCCTATCCTATCCTATCCTCTATCCTATCCTATCCTCTATCCTATCCTATCCTCTATCCTATCCTATCCTCTATCCTATCCTATCCTCTATCCTATCCTATCCTCTATCCTATCCTATCCTCTATCCTATCCTATCCTCTATCCTATCCTCTATTCTATCCTATCCTCTATCCTATCCTATCCACTATCCTATCCTCTCCTCTATCCTATCCTATCGTCTATCCTATCCTATCCTCTATATTATCCTATCCTCTATCCTACCCTATCCTCTAATCTATCCTATCCTCTATCCTACCCTATCCTCTACCCTACCCTATCCTCTCTATCCTATCCTATCCTCTTTCCTATCCAATACCATATCCTATCCTATCCGCTATCCTATCCTCTCCTCTATCCTATCCTGTCCTCTATCCTATCCTATCCTCTATCCTATCCTATCCTCTATCCTATCCTATCCTCTATCCTATCCTCTCCTCTATCCTATCCTATCCTCTATCCTATCCTCTCCTCTATCCTATCCTATCCTCTATCCTATCCTATCCTCTATCCTTTCCTATCCGCTATCCTATCCTCTCCTCTATCCTATCCTGTCCTCTATCCTATCCTATCCTCTATCCTATGCTCTCCTCTATCCTATCCTATCCTCTATCCTATCCTATCCTCTATCCTATCCTATCCGCTATCCTATCCTCTCCTCTATCCTATGCTGTCCTCTATCCTATCCTATCCTCTATCCTATCCTATCCTCTATCCTATCCTATCCTCCATCCTATCCTATCCTATCCTCTATCCTATCCTATCCTCTATCCTATCCTATCCTCTATCCTATCCTATCCTCTATCCTATCCTCTATTCTATCCTATCCTCTATTCTGTCCTATCCTCTATCCTATCCTATCCTCTATCCTATCCTATCCTGTATCCTATCCTATCCTCTATCCTATCCTATCATCTATCCTATCCTATCCTCTATCCTATCCTATCCTCTATCCTATCCTATCCTCTATCCTATCCTATCCTCTATCCTATCCTATCCTCTATCCTATCCTATCCTCTATCCTATCCTATCCTCTATCCTATCCTATCCTCTATCCTATCCTATCCTCTATCCTATCCTATGCTCTATCCTATCCTATCCTCTATCCTATGTTATCCTCTATCCTATCCTATCCTCTATCCTATCCAATACCCTATCCTATCCTCTGTCCCATCCTATACTCAATCCTATCCTATGCTGTATTATATCCTATCCTCTTTCCTATCCTCTATTCTATCCTATCCTCTATCCTATCCTATCCTCTATCCTATCCTATCCTCTATCCTATCCAATACCCTATCCTATCCTCTATCCCATCCTATACTCAATCCTATCCTATGCTGTATTATATCCTATCCTCTTTCCTATCCTCTATCCTATCCTATCCTATATCCTATCCTATCCTCTATCCTATCCAATACCCTATCCTATCCTCTATCCCATTCTATACTCAATCCTATCCTATTCTGTATTATATCCTATCCTCTTCCTATCCTCTATCATATCCTATCCTCTATCCTATCCTATCCTCTATCCTATCCTATCCTCTATCCTATCCTATCCTCTATCCTATCCTATCCTCTATCCTATCCTATCCTCTATCCTATTCTATCCTCTATCCTATCCTATCCTCTATCCTCTATCCTATCCTATACCCTATCCTATCCTCTATCCTCTCCAATCCTCTATCCTATCCTATCCTCTATCCT